>NW_027281042.1:105000-215000 GCF_046629955.1 Centroberyx affinis | reverse complement strand
GCATACCGGTGCACTTTGTTTATCTACCGTTATGTTTTATGTTATATTAATATTGCTTAGAGGAAGAACAATTAATTCTCATTGATTAAAAATTACATGTTTTGAATACTTGCATTTTTCAGTACAATGGTGTGTTTTACTGCCATTTTATAAAAGCTATGAGACACCGAGGCCATGCTTTACAGGGATTTTTAAACAGTTAAGGGGGTCTTAGTCAAATGTATGTTTTGTGCCTAACAACACCTCTTAGCTATTGTTTTATGCTTGGTATTTTTATTGGAAATTTTCACGAGCCACAAAAAGAGCTACAAAAAGAAAACAGTACAATACAAAACATGCAATAAACACAAAGTACAAATCAGATTAGTACCAATATTCAGGACATACACCTTGGCACATGTGTCTTAGCTATTCTAAAAATCACTGTAAAGCACAGCTTCTCATGGCTTTTCATCACATACTGGCACATCATCTGTACATTATGAGAGACTGCCTGCCCTCTCAGCCTCTCCAGTTATAATAATGATGAACTTACCTGTACCACAAATAGTGTAAGATTAAGCGGAATGGCCCTGGAAGAAATTGATCACAGTGAGTAAGCCTCATAACAATAACTATATGATAATGTAATGATAATATAACACTTTATTGATTCCTGTAGGGGAATTATCTTGTCACATTCTCCGCTCCAGAGAGGTCAGAGGTCAGGTTCATCAGGAGAACAGCACCTGGAGCTGGTATAGGGACTCAGTGACTTCCTCAAGGACACTTCAGCAGGGTGGATGTTTACCCACACAGGACTTGAACTCAAGTCCTCTGGTCCCTTTAACCAGGCAGGGTCGTCTAAGTATACTGACACTACTGCGCCTCCCAGAACCTCTGACTGTTAATCAATGATCCTGGCAGCTGCTAATGTAGTCCTAATGCTTACCATTAATGTCGCTTTGCTTCTTAATGATTGAATAGGTCTTTAACAGCTTTACTTAAGTGTTGGTCCACTTTTCAATTCAGCATGTATTCGTTCCAACAGGCGGCACTTATTTAAATGAAATGTCAACTTTTAAAACTGATTCACACTGCACGCTACCGCCCCCTACAGTGCATTTTAGTGGAAGAACACGATGGCAAGGAACAAACTCAGCTATAAAAGTTGAAATTGTATTTAAATAAGCGCTGCTTGGTGGTTCGGACTTTTACCGAATTGAAAAGTGAAGACTAACGATTTGGAAAAGGTCTTGGTATGTCTATATGCTGATGAACAAGGCAAATTTATGCCAAATTTCAACATGGATAACCCACATGAAGAAGCAGAACTCTTACCTGTCACTGCTTTTGCAATAACAGAAGTGCTGTGCTCCTTGTTGCCTCGCAACTGTAAAAGTCAGAAAGTGAAAGGTGAACTAAAATTACATGTCACTTTCCTAGAACAAAAAGAATGTTTCGTCCAGACCATTGCTTGCCATTTGTCATTATCCATGCTACTACTGACATCAAGTCCAAATGCAAATTCCCGAGATTACTTCGTTACTTGCAATGCATGGTAACAGTGTCAAGCAGCCAGAGTAGGCTAGCTGGATGTAAAGGTATATGAATGGTTTGTTTATAGTGAATATTAGCTGTGTATTAAAGTGCTTGTCCACAGGTAATGATGCACAATGACAGCTACACCATATGACAATGTGAAGATTTAGCAAGTTAACAAGAAGGCTGATAGTGATGGTGATAATGTGTGCGACGTGGCTCTGCGCGGCTGCCCCCATACAACTGATGATGGTTGACTTTCGGAGGCCATTTTCACAGTTGAACGTCCAGTTCAAGACCTACACAGCAGACCAATAACGACCAAAAGTGGAATTCTGACTGACCTGAGTGTCCGTCTCGGGTGGCCATTCAGTATTAATAAGTAAATCGTACAAAATGTTCTCATCTTCGCCTTCAATGTTGCTATCTTCAGCCATGTTTACGTTAACAGCTGTCAGAAGTGTCTACGGTGATCAGCGAGGAACAAATTCGATTCGGCTACCGCGTTTGGGACAAGTGCACGGACTTTGAGAACCAATCGAAATAGCTGCTTTACGGCTTGACTTTACAAACTATGATAGAAAAAAACACCGTAATATGCCCTTCTGGAAAAGTTTGGTAAGCTGGGCAATGCGTGAACAATTATATCACTGTAAGAGTTTAGTATCCGGAACCGATGACAGAATGGGGAGGCTGTCCGCCCGGTCCGTTGAAGACGTTGCACCGTGTCAAAATTTCTGAACACGTTACATCCGGTTTTGTTGGACTCGCAGCAGCAACTATGGCAGCGTTTTCTGGTAGGATTATTTAATGACTTCATCATATTAACATTGTATGTGTGATTTGCTTAAGTCCAAATGACAGTCAAAAGCTCTATACGCGCAGTGGATTTCTAAAACATGCCTTTGTTCAACAGAAATGGGGGTTATGCCTGAAATCGCCCAGGCAGTGGAGGAGATGGACTGGCTGTAAGTGACTGTACAAAACCCGAGGCTGGGTTACTTTCATAGCAGCTTGGCGTGTGCATCGGTGTTCGTTATTTGTGTTTCTAAACAGTGCAGACGCCGTGCCCGTTGTCCATACTGTTGTAAATAGGCGTTACTCACCTGTTAGGAAATGCTGTAACGTCAGTCGGTGCTGTATGACTGCCAAACCTTGAGAGCAGACAGTCAAATGCAACTGACTGACACTTTTTCTTCTAATATGGGGTTTCAGGCTTCCTACTGACATCCAGGCAGAGTCCATTCCCCTCATTCTTGGTGGTGGAGATGTCCTCATGGTAGGTCTCCCTCTCTCTCTCTCCCTCTCTCTCTCCCTCCACACCTTGTTAAAAGCTGACTTGTGTGCTTTGTGTATTTTTTCCAGGCTGCAGAAACGGGTAGTGGTAAAACAGGAGTAAGTACTTGATACCCACACAATTATGAAATGCAAGTTTACGTCTGCAGTTTGCATTTTTAATTTTTATTACCAGTCAAATATATATATATAAATATCAGAAACAAAGCTATAGCATTATAGTTATTCATAAGTACCTCCCATCGTCCTTAGGCCTTCAGTATCCCATTGATCCAGATTGTGTATGAGACGATGAAGGACCAGCAGGAGGGCAAGAAGGGCAGAGCTTCTGTCAAGACTGGAGGAGCCAGTGAGAACAACTTAATATTCATGTCTTTTTTCAGTTGAGATCTGCCTGTCTGGAATTAATGTTTGCAGTTGATAAATGAAGTGCCAAAGTGGCTGCAAATGTTTTTGAACATCCTCAGATTCTTGAATTTTAGACAGTAAGGATTTTTGTTGTAAACCAGCCAACTGATATTCCTCACAGATGCTGAGATGTTGCAGTTGATCAGAATTGCTGTCATGCTCATTAACTCCCATCTGTTCTGACCATTTTTTACTTAATATAAAGGATGCCCTCTGCATACTTTGCAACTGGTGACAACTCTTTGATTGTGATTGATAGCTCAATGATTCAAGTCTCTGTTTACAAAGGTTGTTATGCAGTGATTCTGCACATGTTGGACCCATTTGACTTATACTCTGTTTTGTCTCAGTCTTCAACAGTTGGCAGATGAATCCTTATGACCGCAGTACAGCCTTTGGTAAGTGGAAAAAGAGTTGCTTATTTTATTTTACCTTGTACTGTTGCATCCAAACACCAGAGGGAAATCTAACCATCTGTTGTATTGAGATTTGCTCTTCATCCGCCCAGTTTTTTCCTCACTTTTTTATTTGTTTCTGCCTGCCTAGCTATCGGTCCAGATGGATTGTGTTGCCAGAGCAGAGAGTTTAAAGAGTGGCATGGCTGCCGCATTACTAAAGGTGTCACCAAAGGTAAGCAGTGCAGACAAATACTGCTTCCAAGTTGGGAACAAAATCAATCAGCATTTCTATAGAGATTTAGTTAATTTTTATAGAGAAACAAAAAACTCTCCAATAGACAAGCAATTGTCTGTGTCTTGGAAACTGCTGTAACTTTAACCATGTCTTACATGATATCTTTTTCCTCTCCACCCTTCCTTCCCCCTCTCTTTGTCCATCCCTTTCTGTATCCAGGGAAGTACTACTATGAGGTGTCCTGCCATGACCAGGGTCTGTGTCGGGTGGGCTGGTCCACCAGTCAGGCAGCACTAGACTTGGGTATGCTCTCTGCTTTTGCCTGGTACCAACCTTGAATCTAAGTGTGACTCTGAACCATCAATCAAGCTGCCTCAATAGACCATACATTCAATTCAACTCTCTTTCTAGGGACTGATAAGTACGGCTTTGGTTTTGGCGGAACTGGAAAGAAATCCCATAACAAGCAGTTTGACAGCTATGGAGAGGTAAGACAGTGTCATTGAAATATGTAAACAGTTGTGAGGATAATTTCCGCTCATGTTTTTTTTATTTCTTATCTTGCCTCTCTACAGGAGTTTACCATGCATGACACTATTGGATGCTACTTGGATCTAGACAAGGGCCACCTTTCCTTCTCCAAAAACGGTGCAGTATTAATTAACCTCACTACTTCTGATTCTAATTATGATGATTATCTAGGACATCTGGAGTTGGTGGCAAAGATATTTAATTATTACTCATTTCTCATGCCTCTTTCCCTCCGTTTCTTTCTGTCAGGCAACGACCTGGGTTTGGCTTTTGAGGTTCCCCAACATCTGAAGAATCAGCCCTTCTTTGCCTCCTGTGTGCTCAAGGTATCACTAGAGAACACATCAAAAATGGCATCATGATAATGGTGATATGTGGAAACAAAGTAGAATGGTGCAAGTTTTACATCATGCAAATTTCTGTTTTTCCTTTTTGTCTGCCAGAATGCAGAGCTGAAGTTCAACTTTGGAGGAGAGGACTTTAAAAATCCCCCTAAAAGTGGGTTTGTAGCCCTGGACCAGGCGCCAGAGGGGCACACAGTCAAATCTTCTCAGACAGGTGTGTGGAATGTACTTCATTACAGACACAGCAAGCAATTAGATTGAAAGGAAATATGACAAAGCTAGATTTGAGAATGTATTCTTGCCATTCACAATAAAACCCCCTTCAGATGGAGCACTCTCAAAACCAGATGCAGAAACTACATTTTTACCGTTGTAGAGAAAACTGTAAACAGTCCCACTAAGATAATGTCACCCTCTCTGTGTTTGTGCAGGCAGTGCCAAAGTGACTCAGGTGAAAACATCATCCAATGCTCCCAAAGCCCTGATCATCGAGCCTTCCAAAGAGTTAGCTGAGCAAACCCTCAACAATGTCAACCAATTTAAGAAATATGTGGACAATCCCAAAGTCAGGTATGACTAATTTCGAGAAAATCTTCAGATTAAAGGACATCAGTGGTTACCATCATTGGTTTGCACAAATAGAGGAACACTGTGACTTTCACAAACAGACAGAAATTCTAAGCATGTATGTGTGTAAATGTTCTCATGCAAACCGATATTGATAATGAGCCAGAATCAAAATTATCCTCAAAAGTGCCCCGATATTTTACGCGTCCTACATTTGCCTTAGTAGATGTGTAATTCCAATTTGTCACCAGTGGATGGAGACATTGTTTTATTTGTTGCACCAGTTCACATTTTTCAACCTGTCACTGCAGGGATCTACTGATTATTGGTGGAGTGGCTGCCAAAGAGCAGCTGGCTGTTCTGGAACAGGGGGTATGTATCATTTACTGTCCCCAAACAAACATTCAATTAGTTTTAGTGAGTGTTAAACACAGAGCTAACATGATTTGTACCAACAGAAATAATGACTGTCCTGTTGCTCCCTCCTGTTTGCTGCTCTCCATATCGCCATGCTCGCCTCATCGTTCCTCAGGTCGACATTGTGGTGGGAACACCAGGGAGGCTGGACGACCTCATATCCACTGGGAAACTCAGTCTGGCCCAAGTCCGCTTCCTGGTCATGGATGAGTGTGTATGTACAACACAACTATCTCATTAACCCCTAGGTCCTGTTACAGTAGAAGCACTGATTGTCTATAGTATAGATAGTTGCTTTACATAGCAGGCTTAATCCCTCAAGCACATAAAAGCATTTCCCGAAGACAAGCAAGTTTCTCTCCCATCGTCTGACTGTTATAGTTTCACTACAGTATTTTTTTGACTCCCTCTCTGGTTCTGTGTGTCCCTCAGGACGGTCTCCTGTCAGCAGGCTATACAGACTTCATCAACAGGGTCTACAACCAGATTCCCCAGGTCACCTCTGATGGCAAAAGACTGCAGGTAACACTTTGGATAAATACTAGTTCCATGTGGGACTACCATATTAGTGACACAATCCTGACAGATATGATCAGAACATATAAAAGAATGATGTAGGCATGCATGTTAGTGCAGCACAGTTAACTGACAAACAATCCATATCATAACACTGACTACTGAAATTCCTGAAGCTGAAGAAATCAGCAGGAAAGCTGGTTTAGATGGAATCCTAAATAATGTTCTCTGGTGCTCAGTCGCAGGTGCACATTAGATAAAATCTTTCATTGTAGTCAAATGGGGGAAGTCTTACAGTATGTGTCGACATCTCATCTTCTACCCCCAAACAGTAGTTTTTCAACTGCTGAAAAAACATAATTAAGTAGGAAAAGGATTTGTCCACATATACCAATTCATATTGCTATTGCAATATTCAGCAAAATAATCACAATATGATTTTCTTTGTCAATCTCATCATAAAGCCCCAATGCATGTATTACTGAGGATATATGTGTTATGCATCTGAATGTTTGTACTGTCTGTAAAAGTATGCATGTGATTACTTGAATTGCATTAACCCATCTCCTCTCCTCCCAGGTGATCGTGTGCTCGGCCACACTGCATTCATTTGACGTGAAGAAGCTGTCTGAGCGCATCATGCACTTTCCCACCTGGGTGGACCTAAAGGGCGAGGACTCCGTTCCCGAGACCGTCCACCATGTGGTGGTGCCTGTCAACCCCAAGCAGGACCGCCTCTGGGAGCGCCTGGGCAAGGGCCACATCCGGGTGAGTCCCCCATGCTGGGCCACAGATACGTGTCGTGGTTGACAGAGTTCCAGTAAAGGGAAGGTTCATACGCAGTAAAAGTGTGTGTAAGCAGGGATTTGCTTCACTGGTGAAGCATTGCGTGCAGTGTCTAGGCAAAGCTGCACAGTCATTGGTTTGCATTCATCCAAATAATTCAACACACTTTCCTAAGCATGTTAGTTGTCCATCATTGCTTTCTTTTGGTTTACATTGCATATATGTTGACAAAACTGATTTTCTGTCATTATGTTCTGCTGTGCTAGACTGATGAGGTGCATGCCAAAGACAACACCAGGCCAGGAGCCAATTCTTCAGGTAAGAGCAGATAATTTTTTTTTTTTACAACTTTTATTTTATCCCTCTAATATCACCTGCTAATTTATTGTCTTACATTTATCAAGTCTTTCTAGGAGTGCCTTTTTAGCATCACCTATCAGATACGCCTGCACAAGGA
Source organism: Centroberyx affinis (assembly GCF_046629955.1). NCBI lineage: Eukaryota > Metazoa > Chordata > Actinopteri > Beryciformes > Berycidae > Centroberyx > Centroberyx affinis. The sequence goes on along the minus strand of NW_027281042.1, from coordinate 207,524 downwards.
CTTTTATTGCCACGATAATATAAACTAAACTGATGTTTTATTGGCATTCCCCTTCTACTAAGTGTGATAAATATGGCCTTGGTGAGAAGAAAGTGTTCATGTGTGTACATTTTAGAGATGTGGTCAGAAGCCATCAAGGTGCTGAAGGGCGAGTACGCAGTGAGGGCCATCACCGAACACAAGATGGACCAGGCCATAGTCTTCTGTCGGACCAAGATTGACTGTGATAACATGGAGCAGTACTTCATACAGCAAGGAGGAGGTGGGTAACATTAGGATGCTGCTGTTATACTAATATAACTTCAAGTAGTGCCAACTTCAGATTTTAGTTTTCAGTTGTCACTAGACACAAGCATCGACAGTGGAAACATGACATTCAAGATTAATCAAGTAAACTTCAAGATGTTCAAATATTGAAACATTCAAGTATTATTTACTGTATGTCTGGACACTATTAAATCTTCATATTCCGTGATGCAATAAATCCCACTTGAATGTCAAAAGCAAACTGAAAAAGAGGTGCACAAACCTAAAAAAAGAGGAGAGTGGCATCATCTTTGTTACACAATATTTATTTATTTTATTTTTGGCCATACCAAATTCAAAATCCACCCTCTGTATCGCTCTGTTTACCTCAGGTCCGGACAGGAAAGGCCATCAGTTTTCCTGTGTCTGTCTCCATGGTGATCGTAAGCCCAATGAGCGGAAAAACAACTTGGAGCGCTTCAAGGTAAAAAATAAACATAACCATGCCCTTTTACAAAGTGCCATCAGTTGTGCGGTATTTTACGGCCCTTCTGTGTTCTTTAGAGAAAAGAAGTGAGGCTGTTGATCTGCACAGACGTGGCTGCCAGAGGCATCGACATCCACGGAGTTCCTTATGGTGAGAGGAAGAGATTAGAATTCCTTTTTAATTCTGCTAATATCTTGTCATAGAGTGATTAATGCTGTATATTACACATGTATGTCCACTCTCTGTCATGGGCCCTTACTACCGTTAACACATTTCCGCAGTGATTAATGTGACCCTCCCAGATGAGAAGCAGAACTATGTCCATCGTATCGGCAGAGTGGGCAGAGCAGAGAGGTTAGCAGTTGCATACTTTAAAATCTGTGTGTGTGTATGTCTGCATCTGCATGAATTCTGAATACTGTTTTAATAATCATATTCCCTTCAACCTTGCAGAATGGGATTGGCCATCTCTTTGGTTGCTATGGAGAAAGAGAAGGTAGTGTGGATAATAGAAATACATTGATACATCATTTACCAGAATTGTTGACAGCGGGTGTGTACATAACAGTATATCTCTCGGTGTGTACAGGTGTGGTACCATGTGTGCGCCAACCGAGGCAGAGGCTGCTACAACACCCGACTAAAGGAGGATGGAGGCTGCACCATCTGGTACAACGAGAAAGAGGTGAACAAACACACTGACACAGACACACAACTATCATCGAGCTGAGGCCGTAAGTTAAATTTACTTTTTTTTTTTTAATACGAGGTCATCTCTGATTCAAGAGTGCTATTTAACTCATTTGATAAGCAGTGGAGTCATTTATTTACTGGCAGAAACAGGGACTCATGGGCTCAAGACTATGAGAAGTAGGGTGCAGGGTGGTGTAGTGAGTCGGATGACCTTCGACCAGAGGGACTGGACTGAAGATAAACAGCCTCACTTTCAGATTGAGCACAGTGCATCTTTGAGTTTATCTGCCAGGGTTTTGAAAGATTTCCAGAAGCCCAAGAGGTCGTACAATTTTCTGAACCCATAGAGGAGAATGTAATCCTTCAGTTGAAGTTATAACATAAAAATCATCAACTCTTCTTTGGGACGTTCTACATCCCACACTAGCTCAATTCTGTTTGTGTCGTTTTTCTCTCCCAGCTCCTGTCAGAAATTGAAGAACATCTGAAGTGCACCATCACCCAGTGTGAGCCGGACATCAAAGTACCTCTGGATGACTTTGATGGGAAGGTCACATACGGCCAGCGCAGGGCGTTGGGAGGTATGTGTGACAGAGCGACAGGAGGAGGGAAGGAAAACAAAAGAAAGGAATGATGTGGAAGGGAGAGAGAAATTAAGGAAAAATGCATTCACGCACATATTGTCCCATTTTTCAAAGCTCCTTATCCTCTACCACTACTGTGTTGTGCTTGACCATTAAACCTGCTGACCTTTCCCAGGTGGCAACTACAAGGGCCACGTGGACGTGCTGGCCCCAACAGTCCAGGAGCTGGCCAACCTTGAGAGAGAAGCCCAAACTTCCTTCCTCCACCTGGGATACTTGCCCAACCAGCTTTTCAAAGCCTTCTGAATTCACCCCAACTAGCACAACACTGCAGGCTGAAGTAGAATAAAGAAAAAATACAACATCCTCACGTTTTACTGCAGCAACAGGATACTATATGTGCAAGCAGAATTGTGTTTGCCTTTCAAGTTTTTTTTTGTTTTGTTTATGCTCAGCATTCACCTTTCATTGTAGGATGATGTAGAGCTAAAGCTTATGCAATAATTATATGAAGATATCTCATGAGGAGAACCGGTTGAGTTGATAAGTAAGTTATACAATAAAACAGGGTGCATATTTACACCATAAAATGTATTCTAGAAGTTATCAATATGGCATTACTGTATATGCCTTGGTATGCCAAGCTCTTACAGTCTGTATCTACAGGATAACCCTAGGCCCTGATCTGGGTTCAGTTGTGTAATTTCACCTCTGATTGTTAAGTTTAGAATTGGGGTTTGGAATTGGGTTTATGGCCTAGTAACTGTTCAGACTGCCAGCCTGGCAAAATGGTTGCCAGGGTGAGTAAAGTGTAGTAGTCAAGTGATGAAGTTCCTCTCCAACTCAAGGGTTTCAGTTCACAGCTAGCACGAATATTACAGAACACAAGTCCCACTAAACACTAAAGCAAAAGCTAATTTCTGTTTTTTTTGTGTTTAAGCTCTGAGTGACATGGCTGAATGAAATGGATTTAATTTTGTTTATGGTGGAATTAGATAAAAAGACATTTGATTTAAGTGGCTCAATGCTTTCTTTTCTGAAATAAAGTGTTGTACTGAATTAATTTGGATTCCTTTCTTGTATTTCTTGTACACAGAAATTAGACATATTTGGAATGACGATCTCCTGTCCTTAAAAAAATAATTGTGAAGCATCCAGTATACGGTTGTCCTCTGCCTTTTTGAGCTCCGGTTTTAGGATTTTGCCACAGCGCACTGTAGGTTTAGACAGTAATAACCAAATTCCAATGTGATTATTAATTCTGTCTTAAATGTATTCATTGTCAGCATTTTCAGTGTTATCAGCAGCGATTATGCTTTTATTCAGCAGGCACCAGAAAAGGAAAAAAATGATTAGCTCATACACACATCCTTGCATTGTCATATAAATTAATGTATGTTTATGATACGTAAATAATATTTGTTCATATAGGCCTATATATAGTTCACACATATTTTCATATCCACACATTATTTTTTATTTTTTTTCCTAAAACCTATTCATTTTATGCAATGTTTTGACTTGACAAATTGTTTCTAGCGGTATATCATGGGTGCATCATTTAGTGGGATTGTGATGATCAAAAAAAATAATAAGACAATGCATGTACAATCATCACACATGAGAAACAAAATTATCCCCTAACCAGCCCCAGTCTTTTTACTTTGACGATGCCCTGTGACGTAGCGGGAGCACTTCCTGTCTCGTTACTTCTCCCAGGTCTTGTGGCGGCAGTGTTGGGAGTAGGAAAAGTGCGGAGATTTGAAGCCTTCTTTTATATAGTAAGAAACGGTCGGGTGAATCCTGCATAGTATCGACAAGTGGGAAGAACTCCCTGGTAATCGTTCTGCACGTATTAGGTGTGTGGAGACACGGCCGATTTTGCCCTGTTTTGCACAAAGCGAGGCGGCGAGTGTGTAAGTTACGGAGCGTCCGGAGTGCGAGCGCAGTGAATGCTAAGGTCAGGCATTGTTTGGGGTTCATCTATGTTATGTCTTTACGTTTGCTAATGCTATTCAAGTTTCGTTTTTGGCAAATGGTTTGTGTATGTCATGGCAAACAAATTTAATTATGTGTTTATTGAATGTCGGGTTTTATGTTTTTGCTGTAACGTTACCATGCAACAACGCGCCCAACTGTCACAAAAAACTCAACCGTTTTGTTTCAAACAGGGCCACAACACCCAGGTTTTGCAGAGTGAGAAAAGCTTTGGACGGATGCCGAAATATCGAGTGGAGCCTAACGTTTCGGTCTTGGCCATGTCTTCAGTCATGTTTCACTAGGTATGTGTGTTTTGCTGGTCACTGGTTAGCCCCGTTGGGACTGCGTGGGTGCCATTTAAAAAATAAATAAATAAACGTGTTTATTAAATCTTTCCGGAACGTTGACTTGTTGGTACAAGCAAGGTTTCCAGACCGATCTGCCAATCTGATAAGCTTTGTGCGGCTTCTCCAAGGATCTTCCCAGTTGTTTTCATACGCATGTCTTAAACATGGCCGTTACTCTTCTTCTACGTCTCTTCCCTGTGTGTGAGCTCCGTTGGGGGCTCGCCGCACAGGGAAGAAGCGTAGAAGAAGAAGCGGCTAGGAATCGCAATCTCGATCATTCGTCAGTCGCCCTGTTCACCACATTTCTAAAACGTGTTCATGTGAAATCCTATCAAAGTTTCCCCCCACTGGAATAGCAGACATATATATATATATATATATATATATTATTCCCACTTGAACTTGCATTACTTTCTTTGAGCTCTATAGGCCTACTGTACATTACTCCCAATTCTGTTGTGTTGATAGTATTTTATAATATTATCTATTTGAAATGTTAAAGTACTAAAATGTTTTTTTCTTTACCAGACTTAAATACAGGAAGGACAGGAGACAACAAGGATAACTGCAGTGTGAAGGACAACCATGGATTTGATACTGGATACTTCTCAACTGTAGATTTCAAAGGTAGCAAAAAATAAGATGGATAATGAGATATGGCAGTTGCGCTTCAGGCATGTAATGAGGTCTCCAAGATATAAAGACTCATTCCATTACAGCAAAAAAATAGGATTCAATTTTAATGTAGCATCCAAAACAAAGCAAAAACTGGATTTACAGTTATTGACAAATGGGGTTATATTTGATGTCTGTACCTTTTGCTAAAGCGGTAAGCAAGGGTAAACGGCATTTCATCACTGACATTCTGGAGAGAAATTTTGATCTTGGATTTGAAAATGAACAACAGCGGAATGAATTTGCAAGCAGAATTCTACCGAGAGTCAAAGACATAACCAGAAAACCCCACAAGGGTAAACAAGAATGTTTTATTCTTCCTGGCAGCTCATTTAAGGAACTGACCCTACCATGTGAGCAAGCGTCAAATCCGAGATCTTCGGACATCTACAAAAATGATAGGAACATCGCAGCTACTGAACATGTTAAGACTGAGTGTCTCTCAGTAGAGGTAGATGGGCTACATGCTGGTGAAATTGAACATGCAGATGAAGTCAAATCTCCAAGAATGGCATCAGCAGAAGAATCGAAAGCAGACATTTTCTCCCACTTATACCCTTTCTGTGAAGAAATTGGGCTGAACCTTGGCTTAAGCTCAAAGCAAAGTCTAAATTTAGGTTTGCTGACAAAAGGTGTGATGTTAGAAGTAGAACACTTCGCCAAAATATTGTGTGGCTCCTACAGTCCTATTGTTCTTGATGTGTTGGTGCATAATTTTGAACTTGATCTTAAAAATCCAGAAACCAAGTATGTAGCTATATCCAAGATAGCCAACATTCAGAGAAAGAAAAGACTAATTGCGTGCCGTGGTACAGAAACAACCACTCTGCTTAAAAGGGAGATCTTTTCATTTGAGACAAAGGCTTTTAAAAGAAGCCAAGGAGCAACCTCGTACAATAACAAAAAAAGACAAGGCCCAGCCCCTAAATATCAATTCAAGGAAGTAACCAAAAGAAGGCAATCTGATTTGAAGAATAAGCAAAAAAACATGTCTCTTTCAAAAGCAAAAGAAAGAACAGAGCCTGACGACGTCGATAAAAATGGAATCTTTAATGGAACCGATTTGCACACCAGTCAAATGGCAAAGTGGGGCGAGGATCTGAGTGATGTGCATTCCTACACGTGTCCACTAGGAGAGTCTGACTTGGACTCGGATGATGTCACAGACCCAGAAGATACTGGTAATCAAGAAAGCATACAAAAGAAAACAAGTTGTTCTCCAAGCCCGAACATACCTAGAGAATCAGGATTGAGACCGCTGGGTGTACATGAGGAGGCATTCCTCAGCACCACTCCCTCTGTAAGCCCAGATCTGAGCCAGCCATTTGCCAATTATCTAAATGAAAGAGAGCTAGCTGTAAATGAAGACCAAATGCAGACCCCAACGGATGGCCATGTACTTCATGACACTATGGAACAAAACAAAGTGGGAATAGATAAAAAGATGTGGAAGTTGCGCGCTAATCGTGCAAAGCAAATCCTCTCCATACCAGCCAAGGAATATTGTGCATTCTACAGATGTAAGAAAATTGGCTTAGATTTCAATGTTGGATCTGGGTTCAAGCAAAACCTCAATGCTCAGTTATTGACAAATACTCTTCTGCTTGAGGTTGCTAAATTTGCCATAGCAATGAATTCATCCCAGCAGGATTTCATTGTGGAGATTCTTGAGTACAATTTTGATTTTGGACTGCAGAGAAATTGTGAAGATATCCTCAAATTCTCAAAAGAGGTTTTTGAACTTCCTGATCCAATGCTGAATAAGTTAGCAACTAACACTGCAAATCAGTACAACTGCAGTGTCAGTGTTAATCCTGAAATTGGCAGTATTTTGCAAATGGATGTGAATGACAGTGTTCTCATGTCTCCTCGAGATTCACAAGCTGAGACTCAAGCACTTTTTACTGAGAAAAGTGTGGACCTTTATCCCCACTGCAAGGAAATAGGTCTTAATCTACATGTCAACAAAGGCCAAGCAAATGAGAAACTAGATTTCAACACATTGACTAAAGGAGCAATGATTGAAGTGACAAACTTTGCAAAAGTGTTGTGTGGAACATTTGAGCAGATTTTTCTTGATGTCCTCGGACACAACTTTGATCTTGATTTGCAAGATGGAAAAACTGATGTTGCTAGATACATTCTAGCACAAATCCCTGCTATAATGGAGCAAAAGAGTCTAAAAACCTGCATTAAGCGTCCAAAAAAAAATGTACCAGTAGTGTTGAGACCGCATAGCCACAAGCACCCTAATCCACATACTTCCCAGACACCAATTACAGGCCAAAGTTCAGGCAGTTGCATTGAGATCCAAAAAAAAGGAAAAGAACAAGATAAAACATTGTGGAAATTGCGTGCTAATTGCTCACAACAGATCCTCTCAATGCCTCATGTGGAAACCTGCCCATTTTACTCGTACTCCAGATGCAAGAAAATGGGCATAGATTTCAATGTAGGATCTGGGGTAAAACAAAATCTTGATCCAAAATTACTGACCAACGGTATAATGGTTGAAATCAATACTTTTGCAAGAGAAATGCATGCGGCCCAAAAGTATTTCATCACAGAGATACTGGAATATAATTTTGATCTCTGTTTCAAAAATGAGCTTTCTCGGTATGCCTTTGCACACGAAACTCTGAAAAGATTTAGAGGAATGAATCCAAATAAAAAATCTGACGGCCCCAAGAAAAAAATGGCCTTTGAGCTCCCTGACCCCAAGTATATTGACGATTCAAACTATGCAAAAGCTGCATATTGCCCAAAATGCTATCAAGAAAGAAATCATAAACTTTGTGGAAAGGATGAATCTGGCCCTGATCTCATGCACCATCCACATGCCAAGACGGACACAGTCTTTACTGATGCACAAGAACCTATTAGGAATCTGCCCTCTACCGGCCCAACAACAGAAGGAACAGGAATGCACTGTTACCCCCACTGCAAGAAAATAGGCCTGAGCCTATATGTGGATCAAGACCAGTCAAGGGAGAAACTTGATTTGCATTTGCTGACACTTGGGGTTATGAAGGAAGTGGCTTATTTTACAAAGGAACTGTGTGGGAGAAAAATGAAAATCATTAATGACATCCTTGAACACAATTTCAACCTTGGCTTACAAAGCGAAGAGATTGATCTTGCCCAGCAGTTTTTGCCCAGCAGTTTACCACTTCTAAAACAAATGCATGGAGGGCTTGCATGGTTTGATGAAGTTTTCGTAATTCAGCCGTGCCACCAAAAAGATCCTGGCGCCACAAGAAAGCGGAAAATGGACCCAATCATCCAGAAATGTGAAAGATGGAAGGAAACAACAGAAAAAAGACAGTTGGCTCTGCAAAGACAGAAGGCAAGCGCCACTTCCACAAGTCCTACAGAAATACGGAGAGGTCAAGGCAGTATGGAGCGCTGCTATCCTCTTTGCAAGAAAATAGGTCTGGACCTTGATGTAAAATCCAAATCAGGAGTCAAAGTAAAACTTGACTTGAAGTTATTGACTAGGGCTGTAGTGTCTGAGCTGCATAAATATACACTCAGAGTAAAAGAATATTATGCATCCACTTTGTATGACATCCTTGACTATAACTTTGATCTTAGCTCACAAAATCACAGGCGCTGGGAATTTTCCTTAACTATTGCAAACAAAGTCAAAACCATGGCCAAGTCCTATCGGAGATATCTGGAGAGAGCAGAGGAGGTCTTTGAATTACCTTTTGTGTTCTCTCCCAAGGCTTCAAAAAGGCCTGTCAGAGAGGAGAGAAAACAAACGAAAAAAGCAAAACTTTCCCTTGAAGAACCACATGACGAAGGTGTTAAAAAGGGTAGATTTGTGCAGGTAATGAGATACCATACAGATGGAAATCGTGTCTATTTTCTCGGTGGGGTCAAATCTTTGGTCAAAACTGAAGAGGAGCCTGGTTTCCATTGTGGTGAGACAGAGTCTAAAGGAGACATCAATTACATCACTTTGATTTATGAAGGCCCTGGTCTAACTCAGGCAGGCCCTCTAGATGCTGGGACCATAATGCAGATCAACGGGAGTACAGTGAGTGTTGAATGTGATTTTCTCCAGGAAAATGGATCATTTAACATGGACATTAAGGAGGAAAAATATGATCCATATTATGGTGATGTGAAAACAGAACCAAACACTGAGGACATGAAATACCTGGTCCCAGGTGCAACAGCAGGATCTCCTGGATGTGCTGTGTGGACCATATGGCAGGACCCTGAGAGTGATGAGACCAGCCTTGTGCCACAAAACGGACCAGCTGACATCTACATTCATACAGGAGGGTCTGATTTGCATCATGGAGATGTACACCCAAAAGAAGAAGTGGACATTAAAGAGGAAAATGATCTTTGGTGTTCTACATGATGGATTGTATCAGAGGCTAAACAAATATCCTTGGCAATAGCATTGAACCCTGAAAAAGATTCAAACAAATTACTATACACTTGCCTGAGTTACGTTGAAAACTTTTAAAGTGATCTGTAGTAAACTTCTTAAGTGTCTCTGTTTGATAAGTGGCTCTCCAGCCAAACACTAACGCTGCTGGAAAAGAGGATTGGACATACAGGGGTGTTATGACACCAGAACATTGGAGTGCGGGACTTTGTGTTTGGTGATTGGCAGTTTAAAAAAAAACACTGTGCAAAAATAATGGTAAACTTTTTACATTTTAAAAGAGTTGGCAAAAGTTTGGTTAGATCCTTTGATTCGGGGAGAACGTGGTTGACAACTTGGATAGAAATACTGCAGGAGTTTATAACATGATGAGATGGTTGCATTTAGAAAGCTCTTCATTGAATCTCTAGGGAAAAATCTTGACTCCAGAGATGGAGGTATGGAAACTATTGTTTCAAAACTGCTTTGTTTTTCTGCTTTATTTCAAAACAATGGAAGGGGAATGAGTATGAACTGCAGCGAGGATTTGGGACTCTTAAAATGTTTGAAGACAGTGAAGAGCTCTCAATATTGTGCTTGAAAACATGGACTTGTTTAAAAAGTTCCACAACTGGGAATGGTTCCAGTCACACATTTTATTTTATTTTTATTTTGGTCATTTATGGATATTAGGAATGTCTGAGTTTGATGGAATGTGTATGATGACTTTTTTTCTTTCATTTTTTTCTTCCTTTCAATTTTTTCCCCCCTTGTATTATGGCTGAGCTGTGCTTTCTGAATAGAAAATGAATGTAATATAGCAATTTAAAATTGTTGCAATCTGTTCTGTACTTTTTGAATTAATCTTTTTATATTCATTCATTCATTCATTCATTCATTCATTCATTCATTTTATATATACATTTAATTATTTTCTTAATTGTTAGTCCATTTTCTGACTACCTCCATGTAAAAAGAAGCATTTATAATCTATTGATATTTGTGTAGTAGATGTAGCTTACTCTTATTTAAAGGAGAATCATAGTTTACTCTCAATGAAAAGAAAAAGGTTTTGTTAATTATCAGGCTGGGGTGGTTTCTTAAGCGCTACGAAGCTGTGATGTAAACATGTAAACAAGATGAGTGTGTCAGTAATTAAAATAATGACAATGTATACACTGCATAATAATGACACACAGTTAAGAGCATGACCTCATTTTGATGGACTATAATGTTTATTTTGATTCCTGTTTCAATACCTTTCAATATATAAAGTCTTTAATGAAAACATCTCCTGTCTGCCTGTTTATGTCCTGTCCATTTACTTCACTGGTGATAAATTAATTTGCCCAGGAGGCAAAATGGGCCTGTCAATGCAACTAGTTCAAGATGGCCTCGGTTTGTTACATTGCAAATTGAGCATTAAAACCCAAAATGTATTCAGTTGCTTGGTAACGCTGATGTTGATCATAATGAATTTGTATATTTTAATCAGAATTCCTTCATTGAAGCATGAAATTCTTGAACACATACCACATAAATCTGATGATGTCAGTTGTTATAAATGGCTGAAAGTCTTCACATTACAGTCTGAAGTCTAGACACTTTAAAGTGTCGAACATTAATATGTTTATGAGGCTGTATTGTGTGGTTTAGGGGTATTTGCCTAACCTTTACATTCTGAGTGAGAGGTGCAGATAAATCTCACTGCATTTTTTTTTTTTGTTTTTAACGTATTTACTGGTAAATGCTTTAAGCTGGAAATCCCTCAGCCCCCCAACATCATCTGACCCTGGCTCCCTTACTTCAATGCGTCGATCTTATTACAACACCACCTCAAACTACTACAGTATGTCTGGTCAGTGAGGTAATGCTGAATCTATAGTCGCATAATAGGGTTTCAGCTGTGCTCCAGACCTGTTTTTCTGTTTTTTCCCCTTTGGGGGCAGCAAAGACCTTCCGGACAATCTAACCATAGAAACCTGGGAAAATGCAGGCAAGGATACTTTATCTCAAAGAAGGGAAACACTCATCACGCAGGCTAGGCCGATAGCACAAATTAAGATAAGGCATAGTTGCCTCCACAGAATTACAGGAGTAAATCCAAAATATGATTTTGATAACTGAAAAATAGACATAAATGTTTTTTTCAATTAGTAGTCCCACCTACATTCATCACAATGGGTGACTGTAAATGAGGCTTTGCCCAACTCAACACATCCACACCAAGGAGGTTTTAGTCACACTGACAGCAATTTAGGATTTAGCCTATCGGACAAACTGACGTCCACCGCTGCGTCAAGTTAGCCTCAAACAGCCAGAGTAAGACCGGAAGTCAAGCGGTATTGCCTTCAAAATAAAAGCGTAAAACCTGTTAAATTTGACAAAAGTAGGCCTACCGGAGTGTAGTGGGCCTTGCCGTAGACACAATAACCTATTAAGTGGCCTTACAGAGTAATGTTGTCCAAGTTGTCAGTCATAAGGATTTCTTTTTTGTTTTCTGTTATGTTTGAGTTGAGTTTTTGTCAGGCTGTAGGAACAGTTATGCAACTAATATGGGTCAAATTGACTATAGGTAGTATATGTAGCCTATTCTTTTGAGTTGTGTGGTATGTTTTGTATCTGTCTTTGACAATTTTTGGTAGATCTATACATGATATTTTACATAGGCCTAAACAGCTATGGATATACCGTGAAACGACATCCTCCAGCTACTCTTTTAAATGTAGGCTATTGTTAATGTTCACTTTGGTACTTTTAATTACTTAAAAAAAACGTTGCATCATGTTTGCGAGTAACGGGTTTATTTTGAAAGTTGTGACAGGAAGTACAATTTTTTAAAAATTCTGGGTAGCTTGACACTGGTGACGCCCATTCCCATTTCACACCGCCCGGCCGCCGGATCGGTTCCTCCCTCTCCAGTAGCCAGATTCCCCGCCTGGTTGTAGGATCACCATCACCCTTTTTTACCGCAACAGGTAAATCCCCGCAAATCTCTATTATACTTAAGAGGACAGACAGAATGTAATACACACATGGACAGAGTCGCCCTTGACCTTGTATTTTCTGCCTTGTCCTGGAAGGTAAGTGGGATATCCTGCTTTGTTAAATTCTACAACCTATCAATTGAAAGCCAGGCTGTGGAGCGGAGTAACAATGTGGTTTGATTATACTGCTGCAGCAGATCTCCTGGAATATTTTTTTGTTCTTTGTCTTAAACAGCCCAAATCTTCAGAATTTGACTTTATGAAACCTACCTCTAAACCTTCAGTGTTATTCTCTGCATTTTGGCTAAAGAACAATCCATATGGTAAAAAATACATATAGGCTACTTCAGTTTAAATTTTTTCAAATTATGCCTAGAAATGTATTTTCATAAGTAGATGACATTCATTCGAAATCTATTGTAAGTGACCAAAATTTTGGATAGCCTATACTTGGAGATATATATTGGCAACAATGCAGAGGAAGAAAATGTATTGCCAGTGTCTATATCTTGATTGCTTGTCATCTACATGTACAAATACATTTTTGTCATTTGTATGTACTTTAACGTATCTCTAATCACGAGGTTAACGCAAAATGATTTTTTTTTCTGCACTGTATGGGATTATCCTGTCCTGCCAAAATAACATAGTGCATATCGACATCGCCTTTCAACCTACAGTCTATGAGAGAGAAAGAATATTTACTGGAGATGAGAGGTTTCCACTTGAATTTTCAGACTACACGAAATTCAACCTAACTAAATGTACAGCCATCTACTCGAAAAAATGACGTCAGTGTCCTGAGAAACAAAATCCTAATTTCCTCAGGATTACTGTAGATTTTAGTAAACTATATTATTTTGGCTAAGAAATGATCAGTTAAATTTACAAGAAGACCCATTGTCTGTCATTGTAATGGAGATATCATCACACAACAGTCTGAATGAGGCTCTGTTTCTGAACTTTTGATGTGGGAAGCTGTTTTCTAATCTGTATTTCTTTCTGTGTAATATCAATTGCAGCTTTCTGTGAGATGACAGTTCAAACAGTTTAAGCATGCTCATGTTCATTATCAACTGCAGTAAAGACTAATTATAGGGATTGCTTACTTTTTGTGTGTATGTGTTTGCTGCCAGGGAAAGAGAAATAGAGAGGGCTTTCTTTGCTGAAGTGGCAAAGTCCATCTAAACTGCAGCTCCTATGACATCTGGCCCCAGCCCAGACGGGACCGTTGCACATCCACCTGCCAAGAGACAAAGCATTACGTAACACACACGCACACCTTTGTTATGTTGAAGGTGGGAATTGATGGACTTTAAGGGCATAAACCCATCTTTCATGTGGAAAAGTGCAGTACCATGAATCTAAATACCGTTTTGAGGTCAAATTGATGTTATTCTTGGAGGCAAAAGTGAAATTCTTGTGCTGGAGGTACAAACCTTACCTAGGGCAGCTGAGTTGGGACATGCTGCTGAGTGTGTTTTTGTGGGGTGGGGGTGGGGAGTGTAAAGCGAGGGAAAGAGGATCATTGCTCCAACCACTGCTGGAGCTGACCCAAAAATGTATCAAAAGGATAAATATAAGAGCGATTCTTCCTGGTGGAAGATACACCGTGTCCCCAATTCTCACCTGCAACACAACAAAAGAAGGTGTGTGTGTGTGTGTCTGTGTGTGTGTGTCTTTATCTGTGTGTTCCCCTGCACTTGTGAATAGGCATAAACACACACCCACACACAGAGGCTTCTTTCTCCTCTGGCTCGGCAAAGCTTCCTGGGCTGTGTCTGCTAGAACAGGGTCCCCCTCTGTGTGAGGAGCGTGTGTTATACACACTTATACACACAGGCCCGCACATTCATACACACATCCGACTGCTCCGGCGCGGCGCACACAGGTGTCAATCAGCATGCAGGGCAGAGTCAAAGGGCGTTTATTGTAGGAGAGAGGAGGAGAGAGCGTTCTCTCACGTGGCCTGGGCCCCGTCCCGCTAATCAGAGACGGCTTACTTTCTTTGTTGCTTTCTTTTATCTACACAGTCCATCATTAACTTTCTTGCTCAGTGCAGTGGGTGCAGTTAAGGCCACATTTCGCATAAACCCCTGTCTCTTTCTGTCACAAAGAAGAAGAAGCTTCTCCAGTCAAAGGCTTTCTCTTTCACTTTACTGAGGAGGATAAACAATTTGGATTTCTTTTCCCCAATGGGCCTTTCACTTGTTCCACCATCTACCAGATGACACTGAAACTGAAACCAGAGACACTGAAAGCTTTAGTCCTGTTTTCGCTGGAAGAACAGCGTCCCCCCCTTCCAGTTTCGAAGCGTAAAGCAATTCTGGAAGATTTCCCACAGAATCCGACCTGGTGGCACATGATATAAAATGCAGTGTTAGAGGCTTGATATGCTGCCAATCTTCTCGCCATCGGTCTTGCTCTTTTATGGTAATCATGCTAAAGTCTCAGAATTCATGTGGTAATGATTTGGTATGTACACGTAGCACCTTTTTAAGTTCATTGTAATTAATCATCTGTAATTGCTTCGTTGTTTCCCACTACGACTGAAGCATCTCTTTTCTGTGACCCATTATTTAATTCTACATCTCCTCCACACCCATGTGTCAGTGCAATCAATTGGTAATTTTCTGAGACGAGCAGGAATATGAGCCATGAATACAGGGTTGAATTTAATTTCCCATTTATGCACAAATAATTTCTAGCCGCAGAGACTTGTCCAGAAGCCTGCTAAGTGCTGCTGCTGTGATCTGGACAGTGACTGACTAGTCGACTGGCTTGACATGGCATTTTTGTCACTTTAGGACTGTGGGCTGTCCATATTGCTGGGAAGTGACCTACTTGCATTACCATTGTTAGTAGCAACATAACATCAGTCACATCAGCAAGGACTGAGCTGCGAGGTAGAGCGGATCAAAATTGAGTAATTTGATATTTTAGAAACATTGAAGTCCTTCCAAGTGCACTCCAGGGGCATCAGACACAGAGAACTAGTCATTCTGAGACAAGTTAGTTGTTGTGAGCCACAGTAGCTACATAGCCATAGCAGTGTTGATGGAGAGGGTATTCATCCCATGACTGCTATTGAATTCTGTCTGTTATTATAATGCAGGATGTGTCCTGTTTGAACAGAGGAGGCTCTTACCTCGGGCTACAGTAGATGCTAATCTTCCCATCTAAACCACACACACCTCAGGATAGAAAAGTGTTTGTGTATGTGGGCGGAGAAGTAAGGGTGAGCAAAAACACCCTCATGCTTTGTGTTTGCATAAGGGAGTGTAAACGGTACACATAAATACACATGCATACACACACACACCTCAGGACACTATTAACAGATGTTTCTATGTAAACTATACCTGCACCTTAAGGAGACTGTAGCTTGAGTCTTTGTAGTCCCCGAGGTCCGTCTCAGGTTGATGACGTCACTGCAGAAAGCTCATGCTGAATCAGCCCAGTGTTGAGTCTTAGCTCTTTTTTTGTTCTCATCGGTGTTATTTACTTATTTTTTCTAACAGCTGCTCTTGTTATGCACAGTATTTGTGTGTTTTGATTTTAGAAAGTGGATTTGTGGTTTTGGTCTTTGTATGTCACTATTGTTTGCTTGTGTGCATGTCACTTATTATTTGTGTGTGTGTGTGTGAGCATGCACTATCACACACGTTCAAGTGCATGCACACACACACACACCATACTCGAGAGAGTGGTTCATTGCTCTTAAGTAATTGGCATTGTCGGTATGCACAAAGAATGATTTATACTACAACAACCACGCTCTCCCCTCCAGGAATTCACATGAGAAGAGAGTGAGGGAGAAGGGAAACCAATGATGAAGCGATGGCGTAATGGGAACCGAAGGAGGGGAAGGGGAGAAGGGAGCTGGGTGGGAGTCATTTCAGAGAGGATAGATGTAAGAGTGAGGGTTGAATAAGAAATAGAAGGAAACGATGGAGTGGAGCGTGAAGTGAGGAAAAAGATTGTGAAAGAACGATGTGGAGAGGCAGAGGAGATTGGCTGGACCTGACCAGAATCACAGCTGAAGAGGAATCTTGCTTGTTTGTTTGCTTGCGATGGATGGATAGATGAAACAAGGGGAAATAGAGGGGTAGTTCTGAGCGAAGGGACTAATAGAATCTGGACAATAGAGCAAAAGATGGAGAGAGAGATGCTAGAATGACAGAAAAGAACAAGAAATTGAGCAGGGAGTGAAAATGGGGAAAATGTGCTGCTAGAACAAACTGCATGTTCAGTGTGAGGGTGAGACAGAAACGAAGGGTAAATGTGTGTGGCGCAGAAGTAGATACAGAGATGAGGAGAATACTGCAATGGCAAAGCAAACTGAACAGTAATTTAGCAACAGAAGCAAAGCAAAGGAAGAGTATTAATAGCAAGAAAAATTCAAGAGGAGAGGCAACGATACACAGCAAGAAAGATGGAAGCTCCGCCTGCAGAGTATTTTTGTGCTACTGAAATATGGAAAGCCACACACAGTATGGCTCATATTCCAATCTAAGAGTATTTCATGCATGGTTTCTCATCTGTCCCCTCTCCCCTTTGGGACTCTGCCACAGATCCCATAGAAGAATTTCATCAGGTGGGCCAGGCTGGCCGGCCGCATGTTCCACACTGCGGGATGGAAATCACCCCCGATAAATTCCAATCACATGCAAATGAGAATATGTATGCGGCATGTAAAATGTCAGTGAGAACGGAGGACAGAGCAGGAGCATGGAGGCAGGGTGATTAGGGGTTGTTCTGCTGTGAGCTCACTTGCGCACACACACACACACAGCAGGCTTAACAAAGTGTTAAGTGATTTGAGGCGGGTTGTGTGAATGGCCACAGTGGTTGGAGGCAGAGGGGACTCTACTTAGGCATTAAAATTGGTCATAAATCTTTATTTTGTGTGTGTGTGTACACTTATGCATGCAGATGTGAGTACAGGCGGGCATATTGCTGTGCAAGTTTTATGTATTATGTAATTTGCCCTGGATGTTCATGTTGCTGTATTCAGGCATATTTGCATCCCTAATAACCAAGAGAAGAAGCCACACAGAGAGAATTCTAACAAGGTGGATGGTACTTTCATAAACAACCAAATGCCAAAGACAATTCAACAGTGGAGAAATAAATAGAGGCACTAAGAATTGAAAGAGACTGTTGGCTTAAGCCGCCATATGTGATCTGAGAGCAGACAATGATAAATGCTGCCTCCTCCCTCGACCTCCATCATTTTTCTCTCCGCTGCATCCCTCGCTTTCCTTCTTGTCTACATCCCCCTGTTGGCGTTGCCATCCTCCCATCTCTAACTCTCTTTCCTTTTCTCCTCACCTTTCCCCTCTCTCTCTCTCTCTTTCTCTGTCTCTGTTATTTTGTCCCTATGTCACCCCCTTCTCGCTCTTTATTTCTCCTCCTCCCTTGCTCTCTCTCTCGCTCTCTCACTCCTCATGGTGTAAGCCGCTCAGTGTGCCCTCCTTGCATTGTTAATAGGGAGATGTGATTTTTCACTCTCTCTCTCTCACTCGCATTCATATCCTTTCTATTCC
This sequence comes from Centroberyx affinis, assembly GCF_046629955.1. Lineage (NCBI taxonomy): Eukaryota > Metazoa > Chordata > Actinopteri > Beryciformes > Berycidae > Centroberyx > Centroberyx affinis. Next base: position 189,592 of record NW_027281042.1, on the reverse strand, counting down.
CACCATCTCTCTTCCTCATAGACACACACACACATACTCTCCTCACTCGGTCTTATACACGCTCATACTCCTTGCTCTGTGACATACACACACACAATCACATCTCTCTCTCTCTCTCTTTCTCTTTCTCTGCAGATGTCTCAGAGCTAGCCAGCTGAGTAGAGGACCTCCCTCTGCCCGTGCTCTCCACCTGCAGCCATGAATGGTGAGAACAACACTCTGTGTGTGTGTGTGTGTGTGTGTGTGTGTGTGTGTGTGTGTGTGTGCTCTGTCTGTCTGCATATGAGAGGCAAGTGTGCACTTGTGTGTTTCAGCATGTTGGTTTGTGTTTCTAGTGTGGGGAGGAATGGACAGGACTGATAAGACTGGGGTGTATGGATGGGAGAGGAAGAGAGAGAGAGAGAGAGAGAGCTGACTAGTAGGCAGATGTGTTGTGCCCCTTCTCAAACTTAATTTCTCTCTCTCTTTCTTTCTTTTTCTCTCTCTCTTTCTGTCTCTTCTCATCAAGACTGAACTATGTGTTTGTGCGTAATGAAGCTATGCCTGTTTTGGTGGTTTTGCTCCCTGTGTGTGTGTGTGTGTGTGTGTGTTTGTGTGTGACACCACCATAAGCTGTGGGGTGTAGTGAACATAAGACTGATCCCTCTCTCTTGTGTGAGATGTGTTAATGAAATATTGATCTGGCAGTGGAGTGAAGGTTCAGACTCTCTACTGCACCCAACACTTTGATCGTATGACATTTTTCAAAGAAACGTATTGGCTTGAGGATATCTGAAGCACAACTAATCACTGCTAATTATAAAGAATTACTTGATGTAAGTCTTTTGAGTGATTTTGGTAAGATGGAGATTTTTGTTTGTCAGAGAGTGGTAACCGCTGTAAGTGTGTGTGTGTGTAGGTGTGTGTGCCTGTACACACTCTCTGTTGGTGCTATACTCAGTCTTGGAGGTGATGCATCTGTTTTGTCCTTGTGCAAGATTGATGTGGACAGAATTGCTCAATAGTGTGTGTGAGTGTGAGTGTGAGTGTGTGTGTGTGTGTGTGTGTGCGCGCGCGCGCACGCATGTGCCTGCCTGCCTGTGTGTGTGTGTGTGAGATCGCATGTTAATCCTCTTGTCTGTGGCCTTTGATCATAGAAGAGTAGTTGCCGCTCTCTCTGTTTAGGCCCCCTATGGGAAATGCCTCAGAGATTTGTGTTTGTGTGTGTGTGTGTGTGTGTGTGTGTGTGTGTGTGTGTGTGTGTGTAGGCTACATCTTGTCCACATGACTAAGTCTGCAGTGTAACAAACTGCCAACCCTCAGACTACACCCTTTGCTTTAATCTCATCCAGTAAGAGTGACACATCCCAGTGGATAAACCCTGGCATAAAGCAATTCAGAAAAACAACATTTGCCTGCGATGAGTTACTCCATGGAAAAGCATGGGAGGCAGAGCTCTTTGCATTATTGCACTCCCACTAATATGAGTAGATTAAGCCTCAATGAGCCAATTGTAAAGTCATTAGTCTCAAATTCTCCAAAACAGGTGCACAGTCTGCAACCGTCCCAGAGCAGATGAGGTTTTCTTAAGGACATGTGTGTGTAGACTGAAACGCTGCAGTGCGGGGAGACTGGTGAACCGCTGTCACTATCCGAAACATCAACTTGTCTTCCCCGGGTGAAGCGTTTGATATGGAAATAGTTATGGAAGCAGCGATATGGTTTCCCCCAGTAGACCGGGGCTGGGTATCTGGAGGTTTGACTGAAGTGTCTCGTAAGAGGCTGTACAACACCTAGACAACAGCACACACGCTGATAACGGAAAGTGAAGCTCTCCAAGGGGAAGGCTCTCTGTGCTGTAGCTGCTGAGGAGGTGAACTCTTGTACCGTTGTTTTAAATTCTGCACAGGCGTTGCTGCTGTGGAATCTATCGCTGGAGAGGATACTGTATTCCGTAGCTTCTTTTTTCCGTCATTGGACTCTGTGTTATATTGTCTCAGTATTGGCTGAAGGACCCTTGTGTACTCACTGAGGGTTTCTGTTCTAGGTTGTTGTACAGAAAGCCATTTTATGTGCTGCTTGCAGCCTTAATAGCGGCCGTATTACAGTATGTGTTGGTTCGGCTGACACATGTAGGATAGGGTGGGTATGTAATTTTTATTTAACCCTTTATTTAATCAGGCACGACGATTAAGAGCAAATTCTTATTTACAGTGACAGCCTGGCAAAAAGCCTCTTGATGGGAAATTGGGAAGGAACAGGGTGACAATACGAGAAGGCAAGGAGTTTGCTCAAGGCAACAGAAAACACAATAAAAACAGTAATTTAGAAAAAGCCGGATGGATACACATAAGGACTTGAAGACAGCAATAGCATAAATAACATCAGCAACAATAAGAATACCACTAAAAGCAATTAAAACATGCAACAAAAACATACAGCAGCACCGAATTCTACGGCCAGACTGCTGATTCTTTATAGTAGAACCAACCAAACTCTTGTATTTATTTCAGAGTGAAGTGTCTCTTCGTTATTCCATTGTCCTGCATGAACAAAGGCCATTTCTAAAGGCCAAATATAGAGCCTCACTGACTCTTTATTGTTTGTTCTTTATGTGCTACAAATTCTGAAATTTGGCACCTTTTTATCTGGTATCACATTGAGTGGCCATATGTTTCCAGCCCAAGCATCAATTCACAGAAGGCCCCTATGGTTTTTGCCGTTGCTGTGTAAGAAGCTTTGTTGCGCCCCAGTTCTTCACAGAGCGCTCTGCCCTCACTGATACGCATGCTGAATCAACTGACAGCCCCGAGTATGTGGCCATGCTAGCTACATGTCCCACCGGCGCTGTGCTAAATATCGCTTCCCTCTCTCATTCACAATAGCTTCTAAAAGAGGTCTGTCAAAGGCAATGAGACAATGTGAAGAATACTCACATCTCTGTACAAGATTAATTACTTTCTCCCTTTTTATGTGCGCATTTTGCTGACGATGCCAAAAGTAGGTCAGGCACTGCGAGCTGCTAACACTGGTGCTGTCAGGGGAAAAGCATATACCTGAACAGGTGTTACCGTGGTGATTTGGGGTAGAGCGGGTTTGTTTAGATATTGAAACCACCTCAAGGTGATTGGCCGAGGGAGAGGTGTGTTTGCTGACAAACAGACCTTTATCAGGTGAACAGCAGCTGGCAATGACAGTTTCTGTTTGTATTTGTCACAAGGATGTTGAAACATGTGCTTGTTCATACCGACAACATTAAAGGGAGATTGATGGACAAAACACCAGAAATGCTATGAAGGATCATCTTTCTCCCTTTAACTAATCTAAATTAATCTCTCGGCCAAATACAGTGGCAACCATACACTAGGCCAGTCTGAGGAGCACACACTCTGTTTTGAGCTCCTTGGTCCATTGTGTTATTCCTCTGAGATTTGTGTGTGTGTTTGTGTGTGTGTGTGTGTGTGTGTGTGTGTGTGTGGTCAGGCAAGGACTGACGGGGACGGGGTGTTTGGGTTGGCATCAGGGAGGAAGTTCCATCATGGGCAGAGTGGTATTTCCTGTACATGGTGAATAAATTACAGCCTGGATAGCAGGTCTGCATAAAGAAACAGACCCTGTAATAGCCCAAAGAATTGCATCCTAACTAAAAATATGCTGTATTAGTATTACTTTCAGATTCCCCCCCCCTCAACTCTGTCTCTTCATTCCTACTGTCTGAATCTTTTATATCTACCAGAGATAAGGAAGAAGGGAGATCTCTCAATCTCAGTCTGCCCTTGATGTTTCTCAACATCATTCCACGTCCCATTATTGATGTTTATGGGACAAGTTGAGAGATTTAACCTCCTGTTTAAGAAATCTTCTGTTAGCAACATCTGAGGGTAATATGAGGCCAGATTCTCCACAAACTGAAAGTACCTAAAATCCTGTTGTTGTGGAAAAATCTTTGTCAACATTTTGTTTGAGGTCTGTCCCAGTCTGGTCGCTATGGTAACAGCTGCTGGCGTCGGGCAGACTCGTCTGTACCTGTTGAGCATCTGAGGTAGAGCTGGTTTAGACATGAGCAGACATGAGGGTTGAAGCCCATTTGGCCAGAGAGGAAGTCTCAGCACTTCTTTTCCAGTTAAGTCCACTGTCTGTTTATATTAAAGTATCACAGTAATTATCCATATTGCTCCATTAACACTGTCCACTTCTATTACATCGAGCCAACTTATTCTACTGTCTGAATGTAGTTTACAGTTCCTACACAACTGTCACCCAGCTACTCTTGTCTTAATCCATTTGTTATATCCCACTCTGCCTCTCTATTCCAGCTGTCAGAACTCATTAGCCAAGTCTTGGATAAGTCCCGTCTGAATTCATTATACCGCTGCAGCGCTGTCAATCAGTCTCTGCTGTATGGAAAGACCAATCGGCGTTTGATGTCTGCACAGCCTTTGAGTCGTCTGAAGTGATAATCTCAGAGGGGTCAGTGGTTTCAAATCAACCCAGCGTGAAGAAAGAAGGAAAAGGCTTTGACTGAACCGCCAGTGTTATGATATTGTGAGACTCTCAGCCAGATTAGTATGATTTTTTTTTTTTTTTTTATTAATTTCACAGGCACCCTTATGATTAATTAATTATGGACTCTAATGCTAATATATTCCTCCCCCTCTATTAAAGAATTTTTATTAAGTTGAGTAAGAATTGTGTCTCATACGCCTCACGCAGCACATTTGACTTCATATTTAATTCATGGCCTACCCTCAACTTACCTTGAGATATGCAAGAGTGGAAGTAGAGTGAAAGAAGCTGACTGGACACTTTTATACATGAATCATTGTCAGGAGTTGGTTAAGAGATGTTTCATCTGAGGGGGATATCTCATTTGGGATGGAAATTATGCAGACTTTTTGGTGGGTGAAGTAAAAAGATATATTGGATTCTGTATTAGCATTTGTGCTTTGGGGACCTTCATTGAATGTGTGTGTGCGTCTTGATGGGGGTATACTCTACACATTACTGTTTGAAAATTTCTGTTTTTCTTTCTCTGTCTCTCTCTCTCACCCCCCCTCTCTCTCTCTCTCTCTCTTGCTCTCCTTCCCTGCTTATGGCACCGCAGGGTGGAGTACATGTTTGTTTTCTTTTGTTTCTTTCTCCCAGAATTATCACATTTATGAATGTTTGGGGGCTGCAGAATGCAAATATGCATTTGTGAGTGTGTTGGTGCTGTGATTTTTAGTTACTTTTTCCTCTGTTTTGTTGTGAGAGGTGCATCTGAAGTCAGGATTCTCTCTTCCTCTCCTCCTGCATGTCCAGGTGGAGCCAGTATGTGGGCCATCACTCCAGAAGAGAGGGGGAAACACGATAAACAGTTTGACTCCCTCACTCCCATCCTAGGTTATGTCTCAGGTAGGCTGCAAAATCATAAGAAACAGACTAATAACTTGCTAACAGGGTATAAAGAGCGACTGCTGGCGTTTCCAGTGAGCTAGCTGCATCTTGCTAGTATCTGGATGGTCTGAATGTATCTATTAAGTGACATAAGACCAGAAACCTGCCCTTCTATCTTAACCCCAGTGTTTTTGTCTGTCTGCAGGAGAGCAGGCCAGGAAATTCTTCCTCCAGTCTGGCCTGCCTGCTCCGGTCCTGGCTGAGATCTGGTAAGGAACCAACCGATGACTTAATGAGACTTCATCCTAAAATTTGTGTGTTGTTAAGCCAAAGCAAGTGGGTCAGTAGGTCCAGTGCCCCTTTGTTTTTAGTCAGGAGAGGGTTTGTCCATAGAGGACCAATAAGGCCCCCTCAGCCCACTTTGAACTTCCTGTTGAGGGCTGACTTCCTGAACAGCCTGCCCCACCCTGGACACTATAAACAGTGTGTGTGTGTGTGTGTGTGTGTGTGTGTGTGTGTGTGCGTGCGCGTGCGCTGTAATTAGAGCAGAGCTGTACTCATCACATTCCCAGTCATCTGAAGGCAGGATGTAAAATCTGGGCTCCAGACAATGTGTGTGTGTGTGTATTGGTATATATATGTGTGTAACTCTTGGAAGTAACTGAATTTTCTGTGTTGCCTAGGATCCAATCCCACCACAGCCTTGTCCCCTGTGTCATTTTCAGCTTTTCTATCGCCTCAGTAAAGAAGAAATACGAGTGGACTGCCCACTTTGCTTTGAAATAGATTGATCTCTCCTGCACCTTGCAGTTTTGTCAGATCACAAATCATGCTGTTATACCTCAGTTCTCTCTCCCGCTCTCTCTTTTCCAGGAACCTAGCTGACATGGACAGTGATGGGAAGATGGATAGACTGGAGTTCTCCATTGCCATGAAGCTCATCAAGCTCAAGCTTCAGGGGCGGGGCTTACCCCCCTCTCTGCCAGTCATAATGAAGCAGCCTCCCATCTGCAATCCTGCCTCAAACATCACATCATCAACACGTTTCGGTAGAAATTCCTCTACTAAGACATTACAGCCGCATTCCAGTTTCAAAAGTGCCACATTTTAATTCCTTACTCTACAACCTGACCGCTCATAAATGTTTTTTCTTCAAATGATGCACTTGAAGAGTTTTATTCCAAAATGAGATATTTACCTTTCTGAAAAAGGAGCACCTACTCTTACAAAATTATTGATATTACAAAATAATGGTAGCTTTCAAAGAATAGTGGGCAATTTAAGTCCTTGATTTGACAAAATAGCACTTTTACAGACTGGAATTGCTACAGTGAATTTCATGAAAATATACCATTTTGCAAAAGAACTCTTCATTTTAGTCTTTTGAAGCAGTGCTTTTGATTTCCCCTTTATCTCCTCCTGTATTTTTTTCCTCCTCATAGGAATGGGTTCTATGCCAAACCTGTCAGTTGGCATGCCATCCATGTCAGCTATGTCAGCCATGCCCCTCCTGACACCCATCCCGGTCAACCCCCCCATGCCCTCTGTGCAGCCCCTGCTGCCGACGCCCATGACTCTGCCCCTCATCACCAGCCTCGGAAACTCCGGACTGTCCAACGGCAATGCCAACCTCCTCACCCCGTCACCTGTCCCCAACACTGCAGGTGGGTTCTACAGAGGGAACCTTGTTGATCTGCTCTTCAGACGTATGAAGACTAATTCTGAAGCGCTGACCCTTCCAAACATGATCTCCATTTTGAGGGGTTAAGAGTCCGAATGTATGGTTATGTTTCAGAACCATTCAATAGAAATGTAATGAAAAGGGCATGTGACTGTTCATGCCTCCTGCTAGTCAAGTATCTGTTGCATCTTATATGTATACTACTGTGGGAATTGAATGGGCATAGATATTAAGCTCATCCATATGCCACCACTGTTGCTTTATAACCGGAAACATAAATACAGGCCTTGCACACAACACAATCAGTGTTTTATGATTCAGAGAATAAATGTGCGTATGCATGTTCCCATCTTTTTGCATCGATACATTGGTTGTGAGTGTCAGTGATGCTGTGTTAATACAATATGTGTTATACATGCAACAGGAGTGTGACTTATCTATCTACCCCCTGAGGATTGCTACATCTGTGATGGATCCAAAGTTAATATATGCAGTAGGCTGCATATGGAAGTGCGTGTTTGTGTGTGTGTGTGTGTGTGTTTGTGTGTGTTCATGTCGGGATTTGCAGTAAGAGCTTCCTGTCATCACCAAGGAGATGAGTGGTTACCATCGCCACATTCTTTCCTGCAGATACTGTACCTTTTAGATATCAAAGAGAAAGTCCATTGATATGCTGTGTGGTTGTGCATACATAAACATTTTGTCAATTTTCTGTCTTTATTTCTCTTGCTTTTCATCTCCATCCCTCACCTCCTCCATCTGTCCTTTGTTTGCTCTCTCTCCTCTCACTCTGTTCCTGTTCAAGTGAGTTTTTTTTGCTGTGAAATGAGCAATCTAATGAGTACGAGTGTGAAATTACTCTCTGATATCATTTGGTGCCCCCTGTCTCTTTATCTCCCTCTCTCTCTGCTGAATGGCAGTGCCATAGCTCTTGAGACTAATCCTCTTTAGCACAGGGTTTCAGAAAAAGGCAATAGCTTTGTTTATAGCCAGACGTCAATAACCTTGCTGCTGGAGCTTTGTGTGCTGCGACTGTAAAGTACGAGGAGATAAGATTAGATGTACACACGTTCAAGGGCAACTGTACTCTGCAGGGCTACAGTATATGTCAGAGATTGATTGCATAAGAAATGTACATGAACATACTGTATGTATTTGGAGGAATACCCAGAAGTAAGCATGCACACATTATTTTTCAGGTAGTTTTCCTCATCTAACCTTGAATATTTAACCATTGATTGCCTTTTTCCTGCCCCCAAACCCTCTCTTTCCCCAGCGCTTCCTCTCTCCGGTTTCTCTTCTCCCATGGTATTTTCTCCAACAACAGGCATGTCCAAGGCCAACTCTCTGCTAGACCTTGGATCCAGCAGGTGAGACCTAGAGACTAAAGAAATGTCTATAAAAATATACACAAAACTGTCCGTGACCAGGAAAATTCCCTCCAAACTAGATGCAAGAAGCATTCAGCTCATTGTATACTTGGATGTGGGTCTATGTTGTTTACAAGTTCTTGCAACATTAGGGTTTGCTAGTATGTACAGCTGATCAATAAGATCGTTTCTTTTTAATCAGCAGCCACCTAGTAACCACTCTTGTTTGTGTATTTTCTGCAAGGCCCATGTATGTGCATTTTTGATGCAGCCAATTCCAAAACACCACAGACTCTCAAAGGGTTTCTGTTGAAGCATAAATTAAAGATCAAGCAAGTCACTTCTAAGTAAGTTTTATGGGTGCTGCATGGATTTCTGAGATGCACCATTTATCGTGCAGTGATTTTGAGTGAAAGACTGGTATAAAGACTGGTATAATTCACGCACAACCAATCCAGTAGTTCAGAGCTTATGTAAAAGTAGAGACTTGGCAGGGAAGGGTGGAGGATCAGAATGCAGGCAGAGATGATACAGTAAGATAACAGACAGAGCAGGAAGGATTTTGGAGTCAAATGTTCTAGTCAGCTACAACGGGAAGTGGACTTGTTTAGAGTCGCAAACATCAGACGAGGAACAAGAAACAAATGACATTCTTAAGTGGGGAGGTCATTGTATCGCTATGCAGTTTCCATCTGTGTTAAAATGCAAGAAAAATAATACTTGCGTTGAAGGACGTGTTCTATGAAACAGAAGCAGGTTAGACATATTTGCACTTCAAAAACTGAGGATCTTTTGCAGGATCACAGAAAAAGTCAGATTTGACTCAAGGCGATGTACTGTACAGTTAGTTAAAGAGACATCACACATCCGATAACACTCGTCAGTCAGCAGGTTTTATCACATGAAACGCTCTCCACTTTAAGTCAATTTTACCCGTATGTGCTGGTGTCAGGTATGTTGTCAGTGACTGGAGGGGTTAGTGGTTCTGCATCAATTACACTCCAACTTGCATCAGTGCCTTTGCACAAAGCACTTCATCTCTATTCAGAATAGCTACATTGGTGGAAAGTAATTGGGAGTGAATAAACAAGAAACCTGTGTCTGGGTGTTTTGTGCGGTTTCCATAATGACCGGAGCCCATGCAGCAAGACAATAGCAGTATCTCATGTCATCGATCCTTTTCATGTTGGTGTTTTGTGTGGGTTGGGTAAAGGACAGTGGTCGTATCTGATTTCATTGATTCTGTCTTCACTTGAATGTCCCAGTGCTGCATAGAAAAAAACCCTGGGCCTGGGGACAGATGGTGATGTGTCAAGGACAGTGTCAATATGGGCACCAGTGTGCTAGGAAGTCATGTACAGGTTGATCCAGCTACCGCCCGCTTTAACCTCACTTTAACCTGAAAGCCCCAGACATGATATCCCCCCACATCGTGCTAGATACACATTGTTCTTGCTTGTTATTGTTTCCCGACCCATACAAAGTTTTAATATGGGGGAAAGTCACAGCCCTAGGTGGTGGCACTAATGCACACATTTGCACGCACGCACATATGCACACACATATGCACACACACACACACACACACACACACACACACACACACAGGCCCTTGGGCAAAGGGAGGATCCCACACCCCTTCTCCCATTGTCTCTCTGAAACCTCTTACTTCTCCCAGGGGAGTGGCTGGGTGGAGAGTTTCCACCCAGCTATAATGAATGAAAAAAAGAAGAAAAAAAACATTCTTCTCAAATGAACATCACCAACCCAGCTTATGAGCTAGCTATTCTTGCACAGGCATTGTTTCCAATAAAAACAGAATGGCTGATTAGCATAGCAGGGGTGCACAGTGTACAGGACTGTCTTGTTTCAGAAGCGCATTGTCTATGTGGCAGTTTGTACCGTCTTCCTCCTCGGCTAATTAAGAGCTGAGAAATAACACCGGGGAGTCTCTAAGCAATTAGTGGCTTTAAGCAAAGGATTGAATGCCATGCAGAGAGGGAAAGCTGACCACATAGTGTAATGTCCTAGAATCACTGGTTGTTGCTGGCCTTTAGGAGACAGACGTCCTGGTGTATTGATCTCTCTCTCTCTCTCTCTCTCTCTCTCTCTCTCTCTCTCTCTCTCTCTCTCTCTCTCTCTCTCTCTCTCTCTCTCTCTCTCTCTCTCTCTCTCTCTCTCTCTCTCTCACTCTCACTCTCACTCTCTCTCTCTCACTGTCTCTCTCCATCCATAGTTCCAACTCTTCCTCCACCACCTCATTGGCCAGTAACTCTCCCAAGACAGGTTTGTGTGATTGGGCCGTTCCGCAGGCCTCAAGACTCAAGTACCGTCAACAGTTCAACACACTAGACAAGCTCATGAGTGGCTACTTGTCAGGTGGGTCACACACACACACACACACACACACACATAAATGCACACGCGGTTCACTGGACTGCTCGGCTGCTCACGAGTGGCTACGTCTTTGTTTTTATTTTGACAGAGCACTCTCTTAATCATTTTCAATTCAGACACACACACTTACATACTCTCCTGATTGCTCTCAACCACATTCGGCTGCTCTCAACCACACTTGACAGAACTTCACTGTCAGACACACACAGACGCACACACATCACACACGCATAAGTACACACAAGCTCTCTGCTGTTATTTCTGATTTGATTTCTGCTTTTCAGGACCTCAGGTTAGAAATGCACTGATGGCCTCCAACCTGACCCAGACTCAGCTAGCTACTATCTGGTGAGTTTGTATGTATGTGTGTGTGTGTGTGTGTGTGTGTGTGTGTGTGTGTGTGTGTACCCATGTATGTATGATTCAGCTACTAGCCATTCATAAGCTTGTGTGTGCATTCTTCAAATCATAAAAGAAAAAAGTGTATTTAATTTTATATAATGGGTATGTCTGATCTCATGCTCTGATTGGTTGATAAATGAACATCTAACATGGCTTACCATGGCAATGGTCTCTTCACAGTTATCTATTACTCCACTTTAAATAATAATAGGTCAATGGGAACATTTTAGCATCAGCATCACAATTAGACAATTTTGCAAAAGACCATTTGAGTATCGTGGAATTCTCTGTGTTGTAATGTGCGTATTGTCTGTGTTTTACTATGTTGAAGTGTGTTTTTCTATGTTGAACGTGTGTGTATGTCTGTCTGTGTGTGTGTGTGTATGTGTGCGTGTATACAGGACCCTGGCTGATGTGGATAAGGATGGTCAGTTGAGAGCAGATGAGTTCATTCTGGCCATGCACCTGGTGGACATGGCCAAGACCGGCCGCCCTCTGCCCCTCACACTGCCTCAAGACCTGGTGCCTCCCTCTCTCAGGTAGGTAACACACACACACACACACACAGAGATTACATTCACACAATAACCAATTTGGTTGACCATTGGATTCCTCAGTGAAATACAACCAGAGACCTGTCATTTATCTCTGTCACTTTGTCACTTAACTCTCTTTTTTTGTCCTTGTTTCAGAGGAGGAGTCAAGTGCAGTGAGCTTGTTAATGGAACGGGGCCCTACATAACTCCTGGTTTAATAGAGACAGCAGAGATAGAACCTGTGCAAAAGACCAAGAGCAGCGGTATGGTGTATTATGTACACTTTTTGTTTTATTTTGAGGTTATGTCCCCTCTCTTCCCTCTGTCACACCGCTCTCCTCCTCTTCCTCCTCCTCCTAGTATCCTTTGAGGACAAGCTGAAGGAGAACTTTGCGCGGGGCAGCGCCGAGCTGGAGAAACGACGGCTGGCTCTGGAGGGGCAGCAGAGGAAGGAGCGGGAGAGGAGGGAGCGAGAGGAGCGGGACGTTCAGGAGAGGAGGGAGAGGGAGGCCAGGGAGCAGGAGAACCGCAGGAGGCTGGAGGAGGAGAGGCGGATGGAGAGGCAGAGGGAGATGGAGAGACAGAAGGAGGAGGAGAGACTGAGAGAGCAGGAGAGGAAGGAGGTGAGTGGGAGATGTTACCACTCTGTGAGACATTGAGTATGGGATTAATCTGCTTAAGGCAATGTTTTGATTAAAACATTTTCATGGTTTGATTTCTCTAGTAGTAATGGATTCATTTAATAATCAGTCAGAAGGGATGTATTTTGGTCGAGATCTTTTCGAACATCAGCAACAAGCATGTTCAATTCTTTCATTTGGTTTACCATGAAAAGAGTTTCTTCGTTGTTCCAAAAGTGCTAATGTTGTTACCACTACTTTGTCAGTCTGCTGCACTGCGCCATGTCATAAGATTGTTTGTTTGCTTGTAAATACAGTGTCCGGATCACTGCGTCTGGTGACCTTTATGAAATGTGCAGCTTTAAAAAATTGAGCTGTGTACAGCACTGTGATAAAAACATAATTTTTTTAGTACTTTAATGAGTCTCAGAGAAAATTGGGGATGATATGCACTCATGGGGAGCTTTTGTGTGTGTCTCTCTCTCTCTCTCTCTCTCCCATCTCTCTGTCACTCTCTCTCTTTCTCTTTCAGGCGGCGAAGCAGGAGCTGGAGCGCCAGCGGAGGGACGACTGGGAGCGAGGGAAGAAAGAGGAGTTGGGCAGGAGGAGAGAAGGGGAGCAGGAAGAGATCTCTCGACTCAGGGCCAAAAAGAAGAGTCTAGAGATGGAGCTGGAGGCTGTGGTGAGAAAACACACAAACACACACACACACGCTCTCTTGCAATCTTAATGAAGGCTTGGGGTCCGTTGGGTAAACACTGCTGTCAATCGGCCGGTCTCTCAGGGTAACAAGCACAAGCAGATCTCAGACCGTCTCCGTGACGCCCAGAGCAAGAGGCGGATTCAGAAGGCCGAGCTGGACCTTGTCAATCAGAAGAGGGACGCTCGAATCTCTGAGATCAACACGCTGCAGCTCCAGTTTGAGGTTAGAAGAAATGTAGTTATCTTGCTCTCACTCCCTCTTTGTCAAACCTGTTGCTCCATAGAAATGCCTGCTTCCCTAAAGTTATTCCCGTGAATGTTTTTTGAGTCTGTTTTCTCTCTCTTGCTTTCCCTCTTCATCCCCTGTGTGTGTGTGTGTGTGTGTGTGTGTGCCTGCCATAGGACTGGCAGAGGAAGCTCTCCCAGCTGGTCCCAGAACAGCAGAGGCTGACTGAGAGGCTACGCAGCATTGGCCTCAACAACCTCCCTTGTGGGTGACAAATGCCTGCTTTCAAAGCGACAAACACACAGACACACACAGCATGTATGTATTTCAGTCAGTGAGTATATGACTTCTCTCAGTCGTCTCTGACCTTTGACCTTTGCCCCCGTAGCAGTGACTTTGACCTCTCTGAATGGGAGCGTGGCGGAGAAAGGCGTGACTTGCCGCAGACTGAAGGACCAGCTTGACACCCTGGAGAGGGAAACCACCGACAAGCTGGCCCAGATGGAGCAGTACAACAAGGAGCTCAAGGTCAGCGGTCACCACAGACCAGTTCAGGATAGATTTGGGCCGGTACAAACCTATTTAGACTAGAAGCGACCACTTAACACCAGTACATACTTGTTTAGTTTGTTACAGACCATTTAAGTTCAACACAGACCACTTCAGTCCAGACCAGGCCACCACAGGCCAGTGCGTATCATATTAACCTTGCATTTTACAAGTCATAGATGACTAAAAGAGCAATTTAGATAAGCACAGTACAGTACTACAAAATTGACCAGAGCAAGAACAGTGTATGTCATATTTGAGCAATATTCCAGACTAGAAGCCAGTACAAGGCAAGGTAAATTTTATTTATATAGCACATTTCATACGCAAGGCAAATTCAATGTGCTTCACATAAAACATAAAAAATGCATAATCTGTCAAGTAAAATGACATCATCAACTCATAAAATTACATTAAAAAGAGAGAAAGAAAGATAAAATATCTAAATAAAACATCTAAATAAAATAAATAAATAAAGAAAAGATATAAATATGTAAGTTTGTGCTTTCCTAGAGCCAGCTTATTGGAATGGAATAAAAACAGGGAATTTCACACTCAAAATGTTGTTGTGAAATCTTGTTCAACTGGTCATGGTGCCTCTAGGATTTCACTCCTCAGGCAACGAAAACCTTGTTACCTAACCATTAACACACACACACAAACACAGACGCACACATTCGTTGGCACAAAAGCTTGTTAACTCGATACCCATCTAAAGAATGATCCCCATCCTCCTTCATAATCTATTGTTCACAGAATCCGATACTAATAATACTCCGATACTAAAACTGTTAGTTTTTCTTTTTCTTTGTTCACTTTTTTCTCTGTGATTAACCGTGTGTTTTTGAGCTTTTAACCTCTCTCTCTTTTTCTCTCCTTCCTCTCTTTTCCCTCGGCGTCTCCCATCCTGTACTTCTGTCTTACACCTCCACATTTGTCTTTTCTCCGCTCACCCATTTATTTCTTCTTCCCTTCCTGCTTCCCCTCTCCTTGCCTCCGCTCTCATGTCATCCTCCCTACAACTTACCCCCCGTTTTCCTGTCTTCTTCGCACTCATTATCTCCGTTCTTCCTCTCTCCTGCCTTCTGTCCGTCCCATCCCATCCTCTCTCCTCCCTCCCTCATCGCTCCCTCTGTGTTTCTCGCTGTAGTTTGGGGATATGGATGACTGTGTCCTGCGGGGCCTTCTGTCTCTGCTGGCCTGTCTCAGCCAGCTCTTCCTTCTCATCAAGGTTATCCTTCCACCCATCTTTTTCTCCTCCCCTCCTACTTCTGTTTTTTTTTTTATCTTACCTCTTGTTTTCTTTTCCCTCCCTTATGTCACAGTTTCCGTCTTGTTCTTCTTTTTATCCTGCGCTGATTTGATCTGTTTGTTTTCTTCATCTTTTGCCTTTTTTTTTTTTTTCATTTTACTCATGTTTAACTGGAGCTGTGCTTTGGTACCATGTCTCCCTTTTTCTTTGTTGTTTCTCTCCATGGGATTTGTACTAGTGTGTTTTCCGTGAGTAAACAGGATGCACCCTGAGGGTAAAACGCACGCAGAATTCTTAACCTGCACAATTTTTGTGGTTTGAATGAGAATAAAATTGTATTCGGCTCATCCAATATACAGATATCTGCATGCTAATGTGAATGGCTACTGGGCTTCTGCCTTTGTTTCTGCATGTTTGGAATGGTTGTTTTTGTATTGTTATACTTTTCTTACCACCATAAATGTTAGAATGAGTTTTGAAACCCTTGTGTTTTTTCTATACAGTGTGGTTCTCTTTGAATATTAAATTGTTGTTTAATAAACGTGACACACTTGCGGTTGGAGCGGCATTAAGACTGCCATATGGTTGTGTTGTGCTTTGTAATTGATTGATTACAGCGATGTTTTTGCGCTGTCTAACTAGGTAAAGGCTTGTGGTTTCAAATCTCTCTCATACATTGCGTATGCTGTTATTACATCAGGAGCTGAGGGAGAAGCAGGGGAGGCAGCAGTCCGTCCTGGACGACCTGTACAAAATCAAAGAGGAGAAACTGAGAGAGCTGCAGAAACGCAGGGAGGAGGAGAGAGAAAGGAGGAGGAGGGAGGAAGAAGAGGCGGCCAGGTGAGTGCACATGTGACTTACCCTGCTTGCATACATACATGCAGCAGATCAAGCAATAGTCCACTACTTGAATCTGCTCTAGTTTCTTTAGATTTTCCTCAATGACCTTCATTCACATTAACACACATTTCTGGACAGATTCTTAAACATTCCCCTAAAAATGCACAAGAATACATTAAAAATAACAATGAAAAACATTTAATCCTGAGTTACCACATCCTAAGCTGTTTTATCGACTACTTTGCATTTACAATTCCCAGACAGGCAAAGCTAGAGCAAGAGAGGAGGGAGCAGGAGCAGAGGGAGCAGGAGAAGAGGGAGAGGGAGGAGGAGGAGGCCCGGCAGAGGAGACTCCTGGAGGAGCAGAGGGCCAAACAGAGGGAGGAGGAGGAGAGGGAGGCACAGGCTCGCCTCCGAGCGGCACAGGAGAAGGCCCAGGAGGAGGAGAGGAGACGCAGGGAGGAGGAGGAGAAGAGAAGGAGGGAGGCGGAGGAGGAGGAGGAGAGGAAACGGACAGAGAAGGAGGAGGAGGAGAGGAGAAGGAGAGAGCAGCAGGAGAGAGGAGGACAGCATCCGGTGTTGATGGCTCAGCGATCCTCCAACCTGACCGCCTACAGAGCCCTGTACCCCTTCGTTGCCCGCAACGCAGACGAGCTGAGTCTAGACGCAGACTGTCTCATAGAGGTATGGGACACACACACACACACACACACATTCTCACATTCAAACTCTCTCAGTGGACTGCAGCATCATGTTGGGTGTGTCGGGTGTCTAAACTTACTAATTGGGTGTTACTGCTGCTTAATTTTATTTGCAACTGATTGGTCCAAACGGTGGCTGCATCAGGGAGGCGACATGTTTACCGTCGCCTTGTTACGCGTGATTAAGTGTGATTAAGATACAAGTGTGTTTTCCATAACGCAGGTGGATGAGCACACCGTGGGTGAGCCTGGCTGGTTGTGCGGGAGTTACCGTGGCAACAGGGGCTGGTTCCCCCAGAGCTACGCAGAGAAATGCCCCACCCCCTCCACCGCTGAAACTGCCCCTTCTGCCCCAGGAGCGGGTCTGCTCGCCCCCTCCTGCCCACCTCAGCCACCTAACACAGGGTAACATAAACTTTATCTGTCTCGGATTAGATCACATTATTTATATCATTCAAAGGAGGCATCTCAGTTGCATTTTCTGTGTTATATCTCAGTTTCTCTATACCGTACATAATACATTTTCATGGATGTATGCTATATCGGGAAGCGTCTCAGACTGTGCAGTGATTGCTCATCGTGCTTCTAATCTGCCACAATCAAATAAACCTTGAGTGATGTTATTTATGCCGGAGATACTGTTTTGTTTTCTGTTTTTCTATTGCCTGTATCCCTCATGGTTTGTCTCTCTCACTTTACCCAGAGTTCCAGATGGGGAGGTGACGGGGGACAGCACTGTCCCCACCCAATCAGACCCTTCCCAGGTAAGGAGGGAAGTAGCTTGGCTCCGTGTCTCAGATTTAGATTTAACTCCAGACAAGCGTTGCTCTGACTGAGTTCTCTTTACAAAACTTAACTCCTTAATGGACAAATAACCTTTTCAGTGCCCGACTCATGTCAAAAATCATGCCCAAACTGCTAAGTTGAAATTGTGGTACATCAATTAATCATGGCTTATTCAGAATCAACTTGGGAGTCATTCCATTTTTAGGGTTGCTCTTTTTAGCTTCTGCTGTTAACTTTCAGACATCTAATAAAGGACAAATGAGAACATTTCTGATAAGCTTTTCAAAGTAGCTAAAGACGCTTTCTACTAAAATAAGTAATCAGCGGTTAGTCTACATATAGCGCATTGATCCTGTCATCCAAGAGCTACTGTGGGAAAATGACAAAGAAAAACAATGTCATGAGCGTCTGCATGATCTGGGGCGTCCTTGCTGGCTTGCTAGGATTCATTATAGCACAGTGGAGCTGGAAGTTTGCTTATAGTCTGCTGCTTCCTGAGCTTCGTTCCTGAGGCTTGCTGGGTTTCCTGTTGGTGTGGTGATGTCTGCAGTCGCAGTATATCTGGGCTATAAACTGGCTTTGGCGGGCAAGGAATTAGGTCTGGCAGGGGTACACTCACTGCCGCTGACAGAGACATAGACACACTCTCGCACAAAATCACACACACACACAGCGAGAGAGAGCTCCAACAACAGCACTGGTGTGTATTTTTAGCCCTGGTCTCTCTACTGGGAGTGCCAGTCTCTCTCTGGGTCACACACATTCACAGAACTCAACTCCCAGTGGGTAGCATCAATGTTAGTAGGTCTGACATTTGTAGGTTATGTCTCATGGTCAGAAAGAGATGGGTGAAGTTATAGCCATTTATTTGTACAGTGATATGCTACGTTACTCAGTGTCTAAATGGGTAGAATAGAGATGGATTTTACTCTTCTATAGATTAATCAATCCATTAATCTTCTCTCCTCTCCTCTCCTCTTCTCTTCTCCTCTCCTCAGTCCTCTGCCCCTCTGCGTGCCCGTGCCGTCTCCTCCTGGTCAGCCACCTCAGACACCCACCTCAACCTCTCCTCCGGCGCGGGTGACGTCATCACTGCGCTGCTAAGCTTCTCCCAGGGCGACGTCATCAGCGTGCTGCAGCAGAGAGAAGACTGGTGGTTGGGGCAGCTCAACGGCACACAGGGATGGTTCCCCAAAAGCTATGTCGCTTTGGAGGCGGGTGGCATTACAGAGTATGAAGACACACACGAGAGCAGACATGTATATACACACACCCACACACATGTATACACCTCACTGACATTACATTTAAGTTGAATATGAGGGTGAATTGTCTGTGTGTTGTTCCCATTCTAGTGTGGACGCATTTGACAGCTCTGATTCTGCTCAGCTAGAAGGTAAGTAAAGTTCATTCCTCTGTTAATTCTCTCTAGAAAAAAGCTCTTTCTCTGTATTTAATCACAACATTCGCTCTCATCTTAACTCAGATGCGTGGCACTGCCTTATTTTTCCCCAATCAGAGTACGTGGCCTTGTACACCTATGAGAGCCCGGAGGCGGGGGACCTGACATTTGTTGAGGGGGATGTTGTCATGGTGACGGAGAGAGAAGGGGAGTGGTGGCGAGGGTGCATAGGGGACCGGACCGGGGTGTTTCCCTCCAACTACGTCAGACCTGTTGAGCCAGAGGTGAGAGGAGCGTTGGAAAAGTCAACAGTAGAATCGTGATAATTGTGTATTTTTTTAATTGCATTTTTCATTTATTTATGTATTTATTTATTTAAGGTTACAAAGCCTGGAGGTCCAACCAAGAAGCCTGGTAAGGATGAGCAGAAAGACTCATGGACACACACACACACACACACACACACACACACACATTTCCATTATCTTACCTGATTAGCTCCATCACTCCTCTGACATTTACCTGATCTAAATTCAGCCTTGGCGGTTTGCGTTTTGTCGACAGAGATCGCCCAGGCGGTCGCCAGCACCGTCACCCCGACGATGCACCAGCTGAGTCTGTCTCCAGGGCAACTGATCGTGGTCCTGGCCAAGAACTCCACCGGCTGGTGGCTCGGGGAACTGCAGGTCAGTCGTTAGAGCCGTAGGGGCCCTGCAAGAGTCATAGCACTCTCTTTATTTAAAAAAATAATATTTAATTCAGACGGTTAAATCTTTGACATTTCAGTCGCTAGGGTTTCCATCATTAGCTCATTTGGCTCTTAATGCTGATGTGCAGTCCAAGGGCAATTGCGCCTTGGAGCACAGCATAAGAATTAGTTATTCGTACTTAGACCTCTTACTGTATGTCTTCTGCCCATTTTCAAAGTACATTAGAGGGGAATATCTGCATTTAAGGCCTTCTCTGCCTATGTGTGAAGGAAAAAGGGAAAAGGATGTAAAAATCTAAATTATATGAAACATAATTATATATGAAGAAATGCTTTACTGACAAATTCTTACGAAATTTGTCTTGCAACATTAGAGGCCTGGTCAGATTTGATGGATATATAGTGTTCAGTTCTTCCTTCATGTTGTCACAGTTCATAGAAAGACAGACAAAGTAGAGGAGGCTCCTTTTAAACTCAAACAGCGTATACGGTAGGTGTGTTCTGAGTCATGTTCACACTCAGCACATGGTGGAGGATACCAGACATCTGCAGACCTGTCAGATCAATGGAGAGCTAGTGAGAGGTGGACAGGAGGTTACAGGAGTTAATAATGGTTTGTCTATAGGTCAGACATATACATCAGGGAGAGGTCAATAAAATCCTCACAGTTCATTTTGTGCTGAGGCTGCAGCTCTACCCATGGTTAGGCTCTGCTAAGTCTCGCTGGATGGGTAGATGCAGTAATAAGACAGCCGAGTCAACTCAGCAGCCAAGTGGTCGATAGTTTAGTCAAGACAGTCAAAATGGAAATTTACATTGTTGCAGTAGGATAGAATTAGCAGAGTTTTGTAGAATTGTACAATGCTTTCAAGTTTTTCAACCCTTGACTTTTCAGGGGGTTTTGTGGTGTTGCAGACTGAATACAAAATGGATAATATTGGGATTTATTGTCAACAACCTAGATAAAATATCCCATGACAAAGGGAAAACATGTTTTTAGAAATTTTGCAAATTTATAGAAAATGAAACACAGAAATAGCATCTCATTTAAGTAAGTGTACAACCCTCTGAGTCCATATTTTGTTGAAGCTTGGGCAGCAATTACAGCTTTGGGTCTAGTTGGACATCTGTATATCACTGTATATCACCTTGGCACATCTGAATTTTGGGATTTTCTCCCATGACTTGCAAGATGAATGGGGAGCGTCTGAACAGCTGTCTTCAAGTCATTCCACAGATTTTTCAATTGGATGCAAGTCTGGGCTTTGATTTGGCCACTCAGGGACTTTCACATTCTTGTTTTGAAGCCATATCAGTATTTACTTGTCTCTGTGTGTAGGGTCATGTTGGAACATAAATCGTTACCCCAGTCTAAGGTTTTTGGCACTCTGAAGCAGGTTCTCCTCAAGAATGTGCCTGTATATGGCTCCAGTCATTGTTCCCTCTGTTCTTACAAGTCTTCCAGTCCCTGCCTCTGGAAAGCAACCCAACCCCACAGCATGATGCTGCCGTCATCATGCTTAGTGCTGTTAGATGGGCGATGAGCTGTTCCCAGTTTTCCGCCAGACATAGGGCTTTGCATCCTGGCTGAAGAGTTAAATTTTTGTTTTATCAGAACACAGAATCTTTTGCCTCATGCTTTAAGAGTCTTTTTCAGCGTTCAGTCTTTTTCAGAGCCTATTTGCAAACTCCAGGCCTGCTGTCATGTGCCTGTTTTTCAGCAGTGGCTTCTTTCTGGCCACTCTGACATACAGCCCAGATTTTGGAAGCGCTGCACTGACTGTTGTTCTTCCGGCATGATCTCTTGTCACAGCTGAGGAGTGGTAATTGGGTTTTCTCCCTGACCAAGTTCTTTCTTGCCTGGTTGCTCAGTTTGGTCAGACGACCAGACCAAGATCAAACCGAGTTGTAGAGACTCAAGGACATCTCAAACAATTTGGATGTTCCTTCACTCAATTTGGAGTGTCACTGCGAATGGGTTATTGACGCAAAACATTGCAGCTTTTTGTTTTTTTAATTAAATAAGTTAAAAATACATTTAAAATCCACCTTGACATATTGGGTATTTGTGTGAGGATTAGTGAGAAAACAAAATTCTAATATAATCCATTTACAATTGAGGCTGTAGCACCACAAAATGCAGAAAAAGTCAAGGGGGGTTGAAATCTTTCTGAAGGCACTGAATATAAATTCCCAGTAAAGCACTTTCCAATTCAATTTTTGCTTGTAATGCTGAGACTCGAGAGGTTCAGCGCTCTGCCCAAAGGAAGAGTACCATATTTGATTCAACCATGAATGCATTAGCACTATAATCATCAGCTCATCTTTCAATCCAGAATGCAGAATTTAATCAGTCTAGTGAAAGATTTAGTTTTACCGGCTCTTTCCCTCCAGGCTCGGGGTAAGAAGCGTCAGAGAGGCTGGTTCCATTCCTCCCACGTCAAACTGCTCGGTCCTTCCAGCGGCAAGTCCACTCCCGCTCCTCTGCCAGGTGACGCTGCCACACTTTAACCAGGACGCCTTTTCTTTCAGCTTCTTTTTTTATTGGTTTGTTGTGGAGTGTGCTTATAAAAGTACTCTCTTGTGTCTCTTGTTGGTAGAAGCACAAGCATCGTTCTTATTCGTAATCAAAGAGCATGAGCAATCATTGTTGCACAGAGTTAGTCTATTTTCAGTTTCCACATTTTTTTTGTACTGTAGTAAATTGCAAAGTGAGAATTCACAATTTCTAACTAAGGAGACAAGGCCATGATTTATCTGACAACCTTGCCAAGAACCGCTGATGAATAGGCTTTTTCAGTGGACTGATTTAGAAAGTTGCCGTTTATACAAAGCAATCTCAGAAACGAGTATGCTTAAAATGCCAAGATGCTAATAAAATGACTTGTAATTCCATGTAGCAATGAGTGATTGATTAACCTATCATGGAGGGCGTGAACAGTATTAGCAGACACACAATCCTAACAGAACTACTGTCCCTGCGAACCATAATGAAAGATACTGACACCCAATTGCTGATGTGTCTAGTGTCCTGGTGTACTTTTCTATGTTTGGAAAATGTTACCATTGCACAGCATACTTGGTAGTTTTACTGTAATAATGTCCAGTTAGTATCCCATAAAACTCTATAAAATGCTGGCATTTTCAGCAAACTGATGACCATTTTAGATTCAGTACACCGAACCATCCTAATGATTGGCAGATACTACATAACTGTCAGATGCTCAATGTCAATTTCTCCCACTCACCTCCTCATTACACACCTGCCCCTGATCCCACAGTGTGCCAAGTCATCGCGATGTACGACTATACAGCTGCCAATCAGGATGAGTTGAGCTTCTCCAAGGGTCAGCTGATTAACATCCTGGACAAGACCAACCCTGATTGGTGGAAAGGAGAGACCAATGGGGTCACCGGCCTGCTGCCCACCAATTACGTCAAGATGACCACTGAATCAGACCCCAGCCAGCAATGTGAGTGAACCTCAGGCGTTTTGCTATTTCTGCACTACTGTCAGACTTTTTCAAAGAGGGGTGATATTTTCTGTCACACCCGTTGACTGGTGAAATCAATAATTCACCCACACATATACTGTAATTGGGAGTGCTATAAGCAGAGAAATTCAGTTACAGACATAACTTGAAACCCACTATATAACCCAGTATAGAAGGACGCTTCTGTCTTGTCACTGAATAATCTGATTGGTTGACTTGGCTCACTCCAGGTACAGTAGATTCCTCATCCATGCCAGAGCATGGTGAGAAAAACGGTAAGTAGACAAGAGTCGGTTTCTGTCAGTCACTGGGGGATCACTGGTGAACACGAACACACTTTAAAGGCTCAATCCCTAATATTCTTCTATGTGGTTTGATATATGTATATATTAAATTGAATGGTGTATGCAGTATAAACGTACTGTAGTGTTCAGCCTTCAGTGGGCTTTAACTATGATACCGAGCAGTCAGTGCTTGAATTAAGAGGCCTAACTGAAATAATTGAGCGATTCGATTTCCTCCAATTCAACCAAGCCTGTCTGCCTGATAGCATTCGGATCGGGCCTTTAAAGTCTTGCTGCATTGACTGCACCAACAATTTGAAATTTTTTCAAACAAGCCTTGCCAGAAAATCATCTGGTCACAGAGCAAAATGAGAACAACAACCGATTCCTTTCGATTGAAACGGGCACATCCGTTCATCCCAACGCTGATTCCCTTTCTGCATATCTGAGCTTCACTTTGACTGGGAATGTGACAGATGGAGATAATCTTAGTTTACTTTTGAGGATAAGACATTTTAAGGCAGAGCTTCTGGGGTCAAATGGGGTGATCGGATAATGAAGTCACTGGAGGAGGGCTTCAAAAGAGTACTATGCACTTGACTATTATGTATAATTATGTACAGTACACTTAACAGTTCACCTTTGGCTTTGGTCATAACCTGATTTGGTTTGAGTGGGTGTGACTCTACTCATATATTCACAGTTTACACACACACAATTGGTCTGAAAACAACCCAGGGCCCATTCCCTTGTGTGTGTGTGTGTGTGTGTGTGTGTGTGTGTGTGTGTGTGTGTGTGTGTGTGTGTGTGTGTGTGTGTGTGTGTGTGTGTGTGTGTGTGTGTGTGTGCGTGTGCGTGCGTGCGTGTGCGTGTTTTTAATCAGTATTCATGGCTTGCGTTGTCTGGTCTCCACACAGCAGTGTATCTCTGTTAACAAGAGTGAACACGGAGTACGTTTAATTAGGATGAACTCATTAGAGCTGCACACACAAACACGATGAAACTGTAATTCTGATTAACATGTTCCGACTTTTACACACACACACACCCCCGCTGCACACAAGGTCTGCGCCTCACCGCGGAAAAAATTGCAAGAATTACAGTCATGCTCCAGCTGAAATGATAATTAACAACATTTACATTTGCAGAAATACATTATTAATGCACCTGCATGTAAGCCTTGTAAGTCCAGCATTAATATTAAAACTATATTAATGTCTGCTGTCTCTCCTTCTCTCCATCCACCTCTCCTCCATCTCACTCGCCTCCCCCTCCCTCTCCTCCACTACATCTCTCTATTTTTTTTGTTTCCTCTGTAGGACAGTAATGCTGGCTTTCCTTTCTCCTCTTCCTCCTCCTCCTCCTCCTCTTCCTCACCCTTCTCCCTGAGCCAATCAGAGCTCAGAATGCCCTGTCGCATCAGGAAGCCCAGCTGCCAGCAAGAACAGCCCAGCTCTGCGCTTTCCGCCTCACTCTCGTTTAGGACTGTGGTGTTCTGTGCTCCTCTGTTTTTTGTTTTTTATCCCTTTTCCTTTTGTTTTGCTTCTTTTTTTTTTTTTGCCTTTCCTCTTTTATATTTCTCTTCTTCTGTCTTTTCTCTATAATGCATTTATTTCTCCCCCTCGCTCTCTCCTCTCCTCTCCTCTGTTTCCCCTGATGTTTTCTCTAACCAACTAATTAACCAAGGGGAGTGAGGCAGAGGCAGCTAGACACGATATGAGTTTTAGAAGCTTTTGCCCCTCTGGTACAATGTCAAAGGCATGGAATGTTATAGACCAATGAAAATATGGATCATAACAGTTTGGTTACAGTATAATTAAAATATTATTATGTAAAATGGCATCCTGACTAATGAAGTCATTTAGTTTTCTAAATCAAGGCTATGAGTCAACATGATGTAGACATTTTTAACAGGGTCGCTCATTCTTGCACTAACAACATTAAACCTTGCTAAAATGGACCAATGTAAAGATTTCAGTTGATGATTCATTCTGTGTTGCTTAATCACAAATAACCTCGCTGCTTGCTAATTGCATTGCTTGGATTACAATGATTGTGATTTTATTATTCAATTCTTATGCACACTTCCATATAGGACTGTTTGCAAGGTTGAGACTCGTTCAGTATTGAACTTTAATATCACCAGCAAAAAAAAAAAAAAAAGCAGTTATTAGCATACCAGTGGTTTAAAGGTAGATTCAGAGATATGACACAACAACACCTGCTGAAACTCACTTCCAAGTTTTGCCAAGTCTGAACCTCAAAAAGACACAAACAAGTCTTCCACTACACTTTCTCTTAAGGCATTGGCTAGTTTACTCATCCACACCTATGCAATCATTTGGAGTGAGCACTCCACCATGAAAGGTGCTTCACTTCTCTTTAATTCAATGTTCTTGGTAGCAGTATTGTTAGCGGTAGCATTGCTTGGTATGTTCCCTAGGTTCATGTACTGCAAATACAACGTGCCTCACTCTTGTCTGTGCATTAAATGTATATAAAATATCACAGAACTGATAATAAAGAGAGATTTTAAGATGGCGATGTGTGAATTGCTTTGGATAAGCCCTTGACTGCAGTTATTCATGCATATGTGGTAGCTTGCCGTATTTTCTCTTAAGTGTTTGTGCGTGTCTTTGCAACGCACATGCGCTTGTGTGTGCATGTGTGTGTGTTTGTGTGCATGTGTGTGCTTTAGGGTGTGCTGACCTGATGACGTTAGACACCATGACGCCCCAGGAGAGGAAGAGGCAGGGTTACATCCATGAGCTCATCCAGACTGAGGAGACCTACCTGGAGGACCTGGAACTGGTGCTGGAGGTAAACTCTGCAGTACACACACACACACACACACACACACACACATATTCAGAAATCTCAACCTTTCTGTTGGATTTAAAGCACTGACAATGTTTATAATGCATATCTCTTTCTCCCTCTCTCTGTATGTGACTGTCTCTCAGGTCTTCTATAAGCCCATGTCAGAGTCGGGCCGTCTAACAGAAGCTGAGATGGGAGTGATCTTTGTTAACTGGAGGGAGCTGATCATGTGTAACACCAAACTACTCAAGTAAGCACCACACACCACCTTGATTATTCTGATTAACACTTTTAATCCATAATGCTGCATGAAATGTTAATTTTTCACCGGTTTGTATATTAAAAAAAAAACACCAGAGGGGAGATTCAATGATTGTGTAAACCAGAGGGGAGCCATTGATTATGAATAACATTGATTTTGAATGTGTGCAAACCCTCTACTATAGCTACTGTCACACCATACTGCCCCCTATCGCTGAAGGGAGGACCTACACAGAAAAAATGACAAAGATGAGCTATTATTTAGAGACTGGAGACAATAGATTGTTACACAAAGGTTAATATCGAGCATAAGTAAAGATAATCTGTACTCACTGGCTGTGTGTTTTTTTGCATGTTTACAGCGTAGCTCATGCTCATGCGGCTGTAACAAAAAGCATATACTATCAGTCAAACGTTTGGACACACCTGATTGAATGTATTATGTTTTTCATTATCTTAAAGCCATTTTAAGGCTTCTGCTTAAATGCTTGAAATTTCTTTCTTAGACAAATATAAATAGTGAAGTTGATGCCTATGTATGAATTTCTTTCCAAAGCCTTTGCCTTTCCATCAAGGCTAAGGGAGGCTACTTTAAAAAATCTAAAATATGAGATTGCTCAACACTTTTTTGGTCACTGCACAATTCCATTTGTGTTGTGTTTCATAGTTTTGATCTCTTTACTATTATTCTAAAATGTGGAAAATAGTAAAAATAAAGAAAAATGTTTGTCCAAACTTTTGACTGGTAGTGTATGTGTGTGTCTTACGTCATCATAACCCTTGTGTGTCGCAGGGCCCTGCGTGTCCGTAAAAAGACGGGTGGGGAGAACATGCCGGTGCAGGTGATAGGGGACCTGCTGGCCTCGGAGCTCGCCCACATGCAGCCCTACATCCGCTTCTGCTCCTGCCAGCTGAACGCCGCCGCCCTGCTGCAGAGCAAGACCCACAACCAGCCCGACTTCAAGGACTTCCTCAAGGTACTGCATCGTGGGAAATGGGAGTTGTTCTGGAGAATCGCTTGATTTGGTACCGTTATTCGGTGTGCAGTGTAATGAGAGAAGCATAATCAAGCTTTTTTTTGCAAATCATAGCTCCTAGGCATCAGTGGATAAATACTATTTTACTGAAGTGAACTAACTGTGGAATGATTTATGAGGGCACATGTGGTCTTTCTTCTGTGAAATGGAATAAAATGTGAATCTCTCTCTCTCTCCCTCTCTCTCTCTCTCTCTCTCTCTCCTTATGAGCAGAAGATAGCCACTAACTACCGTTGTAAAGGAATGCCACTGTCCAGCTTCCTCCTCAAGCCCATGCAGAGGATCACACGCTACCCCCTGCTCATAAAGAATGTATGTGAACACACACACACATATACACACATATATATACACATGCACAAATACCATCAAGAGCGTTGCTCTTTGATAATCACAGCACTCACTATACATCTACACTGTTTCTTTATCCATTCATTCAAAAACACGCCCCCCTTTGTTACTGATGTTGGCAGCATGATTCCAAAGAAATTGAATCCTTACCCTCTCTCTCTCGCTCTCTCGCTCTCTCTCTCTCACTCTCTCTCTCTCTCCCCATCCTTTCGTCTTCCTGTTGGTCAGATCCTGGAGCACACCCCGGACGGCCATGCGGACCGCGGCCCCCTGAGAGAAGCCCTGGAGCGGGCTGAAGAGCTGTGCTCCCAGGTCAACGAGGGGGTCAGGGAGAAGGAGAACTCCGACAGGCTGGAGTGGATTCAGACCCACATCCAGTGTGAGGGGCTTATAGAGGTAAACATACACACACATGATGTGTATGAATGTACATTTTTACATCCATCACACACCCACAAAATAATATGCAATACATGATACCAAACACAAAAAGTAACTTCACTAATCCACCTACTGACTCTCTCCTTCCCTCTTTCCCTCATTTCTCCTCACTCATTCCTTCTTTTCTTTCTTCTTCTATCTTTCAGCACTTGGTCTTCAACTCGTTGACTAATTGCCTCGGGCCTCGCAAGTTACTCCACAGCGGCCGGCTGCACAAAACCAAAAGCAGCAGGGAGCTGTGGGCTTTCCTCTTCAATGATTTCCTCCTCCTCACACACAGCGCCAAGCCCTTCTCCTCCTCCTCCTCAGGACCAGACAAGCTGTTCAGCCCCAAGACCAACATCCAGCTGAAGATGTATAAGACGGTGAGCAGAGAGGCTATGCGCAGATATGAACTCCTTTTTTACTAGATAGCTTAAATCCTTCTTTGTTCTACAAGCATTTTCCCTTATCTTCTTCTTCCTCTGGCCATCTGTCCACCCATCCATTCATCCATCACCCCATTTTCATCTCCAGCCGCTGTTTATGAACGAGGTTCTGGTGAAAATGCCATCCGACCCATCCAGCGACGAGCCACTGTTCCACGTCTCGCACATCGACCGCGTCTACACACTCAAGACTGAGACCTTGAATGAAAGGTACACAGACATTTACACACACCTTACCAATAACTGATGCTGTGTACAGTATTTATACATTTACTGTGTTGGCAGGACAACGTGGGTCCAGAGAATCAAAGCAGCATCTGAACATTTCATAGAGACGGAGAAGAAAAAGAGAGAGAAAGCTTACCAAGGTAAAAAGTCGCTTTTCTACTAATTGAACCTACTTTTTAATCAGTATTCATGGCTTACATTGTCTCCATACAGCAGTGGATCTCTGTTAGCAAGAGTGAACACCCTCTGCTGTTTGATTAGGGTGAACTCATTAGAGAGACACACACACACATACATAAGATAAGCAGACATGGATAGACATATGCACACCCAAATTTTAATTACAGTGAATGCAGCCTGAATGTAATTTACAACCAGTTTTACAGTGCTTGCACATTCTCTGCACATTCCACATAACAATGGAAGTTATTCACCAAGCAAAATTTGCAAGGGTGTGTTAAGTGGGACAAAGATACACACACACATTACATTGAATACGGTCTAAATTAGCAACCTATTATATAGTATGAGGAGGAGGAAATCAGTTTGTTTCACCAGGCTGAATTTGTAAGTGTGTGTTGTGGGCCGCCTAAATCTCATGGCTTTGTGTTTGGTCTGTGCATAGCACGTTCTCTGAAGACCAGCGGTATCGGTCGACTGCTGGTGACCGTCACCGAAGCCCAGGAGCTCAAGGCCTGCAAGCCCAACGGTGAGGCCCTCTGGTGGGATACAAATCCTGCTACTCTCCCCTGTTCCCCATGTTGCCCTGTGCCTGTCTACATCAACTCACAATGCAGTCTTTAGTGTTACAACATTTCTTCAGAGAATACATCATAGATAAGTAATAACTTGTACATCATTACCCTCCAGGTAAGAGTAACCCGTACTGTGAGCTGACCATGGGGGCTCAGTGCTACACCTCCCGCCCGATCAGCGACACTCTCAACCCCAAGTGGAACTTCAACTGCCAGTTCTTCATTAAGGACCTCTACCAGGACGTGCTGTGTATCACCGTGTTCGAGAAAGACCAGTTCTCACCAGATGGTCAGTGGATGGGACAGAAACACACACACACAGATACACACACAAACATTTTTGTTTACACATACAAACAAAATATTTCCTCTCACCTCTTTCTTCGTGCTGAAATCAAAAGTCTCTCCAATGCCTCCAGCTGGTACTGAATGCAGCAGCTAGGATTTTAAATGGTGCAAACCGAAGAAATTCTGGCAACACTTCAGCCACTTGTATCCGCAATCTCATTTACAACCCAAAGTCTGCAACCATAGGTGAAGGTCAGAATGAAAACTGAACAGTAAATCCAGAGCTTTGCTTTTCTAAGCTTTCTAAAAATCAGATCACCACCCACAAGGTGAAGGGTAGAGGCCCAGAGCACTTGCCTGCCGGGTGAAGGGTTGCAGTGCAGCAGATTTAGATATGATGTTTGATGATATTAATTTTAGCAGTTCCACTAAATCACCTGTTTCTGGCTCTTCAGATTTCCTGGGTCGCACCGAGGTTCCAGTTGCGACCATAAAGAAGGAGATGGAGAGCAAAGGTGCTGCGAACCGTCGTCTACTGCTGCATGAAGTCCCTACCGGGGAAGTGTGGGTGAAACTCGACCTACAGCTTTATGAGCAGACCAAATGAGGTGGAGGAACACACACTGCCAAACGCTCCCACAGGCACACACACACACACACACACACACACACCAGTTATATGGTAATGAAGAGGAAACCTGTTTTCATTGCAGTAAACAGAGTTTAGACATAATGAACACATTTCAGCTAAAACATGAGGGAATTAATGAATTTGCTTGAATATAAGCGCTCACACACACATTCACACACATACTTAAAAGTGCCTATTTATCCCAGTGCAAGTGATGCTATGAAAAAGGGAATCTGTTCTCATTGACTGCCATGTTTTGCCCTGAGCCTTCAAGACCCATTTAAGTGGCCTCAACTAGAGAAGGAAGACCTTGCCAAAATGTAGAATGACAAGCTGATGAAAGGTCTTCAAAAATAGTAATTTATTTGAGAACAAGACAAAGGTGTCTTGCCACCAACAAGCCATGAGCTCAAGTGAGTTAAAAATGTCAGTATAATTGCCAATACTTTCATGTTCACCAGTTATAAATACAGTTTGACAAATGTGCCTTAACTTTTAATCAATTAAATCCCCTAAATGGTAAAGAAATTTTATATTTTGCTATTATACAAATATGTATACATTACTATTTCCCTCTTAATGGGGGACTACGTCCAACATAATGTCTTCATTTGCTTAAAATGGATACAAGCCTCAAATGCCCTGTTACATATACTGTACATATACCAAATGAACTGTCGCATACTACTATACAGCCCCATTTGAACTGTCAGACCCTACAACACACACGTCTCTTTCAACTGTTGCACACTACTGTATAATGTAATGTCCCAGGTTAACCTTATGGTCTAGCCATGAGGTCTGATGTTAGGTATGCCTTTAAATCCTGGAAGTGACATGAATAAAATTCATAAAAAAAAGTATTTTTCTGCATTGTGGCTGAGTGTTTGACTATCATACTCCTTCAGCATATGAGTTTCCAGGTGTCTTATGTTATAACACTGTTCCAGGTATCCACTACCTGAAGAAGCAGCATGTCTTACAGAAGTCAACCTCAAACATCCACCACTCAGACTGGGTTTATTGAGTCATGCACTTCAAAGTTGTTAAATCATTCATGCACGTCTGCCCATAACATCATTTGCTCTCTTCATCTCCTGTCCTAACAACCTTGAAGTGGTAGAAGATGAAAGGCAGATTTGTTGATTGGCATCCAGCCAATGTAAGCCGGGTGGTGTGGTGGATTTTCTCTGTGAGGTAGTTAGAAGGGGATAGTTGGTAAGAGTTACAGTAATTAGTATGGAATTGTTTGCATGTAGGCAAGGAGTGAAGTTGCTGTTAACTTGCTGGTAGGTGCCAGCGTCATCTTCTGAAGGACCAGCAGCTAGTCTGATGGCATCTTCCATCTGGTGTGGCACTTGCTGTGATGTGGTATGGTATCGTATTGAACCTGGATAAGATAAGATATACAGTGTGTAAAACTCTACTTTTTGCATTGTAGTCATTGTCACCTACATAATTTATTACTGGCATAAGCCATCAATGATCCTGTAGCTTTATACACATGGCAAATATATGTGTTCAAAACAGAAAATTCAACTCTCTTGCTACTCTACATTTGTACCTGTTGGGCTTCCTTAGCTCAGTCTCAACCTCGACTAGAGGCGCACTGGAGGCAGAGACTGGATAATGAGGTGAAGCCAGTAGAGACAGGTCAGCCTGTGGGGTCACAGAGTCACTAAGAGGGACCAGATGAGGTAGATCACTCTGAAGTAGCTGCTCTGCTTGTCTCCTTGTGTGTTTGCGTCCTAAATCAGAGGACAAATCAGTTTATAAGTTAAGAAGCACAGGTTTTGGGATTTATTTCCCCAGCTTTTCCTCAGCAGTGCTGGAATTTTATCTAAAACTTAAAACGAGTAAAACGTACATATATAGATATAGGTCTCATAGTTCCTTACGGTAAAAAGGGAAAATACCCAGATACCTTTTTCACAAGACAGGGCTGTTCTCTTTTCTTTCACCCTTTCGCATGACTGAAGGCACAGTGGGCCCTTTATGGCAGATGAATTGAGCTAAGGACGGAGCAGCTAGTTAATATATGGCTAGTGACAGAGTAGGCACGATTGCTATATTTAAATATGTCCAAAAAAATTTTGAATACGTAAAGTCAAATATTTAATATTTAAGTCACAAAGTCTGACCTTGAAGTAGTGTGGTTTTTGGCTGTTGAGGAGGAAAGGATTGTACTCCTGTGGATCATAGCTTTCTAGAAACACAAAACCCTAAAGATAAGAGAGGTTACAGTGGTTAGAGAAAAATAATTACGCAGGGCTCACTTTCTTTTAACATGTGTGAGTGTCTATTGCACTAATGACCAAATTAGTACAAACAAAGATACAAAATGAAGCTAAAACAACAGTATCACCGCTTAGATCGAGACAAAACCCACTCATAGCAATGACCGCTACCTTGGCATTGCAGTGATGGATGTAGTGAGTGTACAAGCTCCGGCGCCTCTTGGCCTCCTCATAGCAGCAGCTGGACATCCGTTCCTCCACCCTCTTCTGGAGGGGCGTCCACACGCGCTCCGTCCAGCGCTTGTGCAGCAGCTCCCTCTTCCTCAGCTCTGCTGCATCCCGCTGGCTCAGGAAACTCTCCAACTCCTCAACGCAGACACATAACGTGTTGTTATACCACAAACACAACACCTTAATTAACATCACACAACAAGGGAATCAGACACAAAAAGGCACTACGTTGTCCTCTATCTGGTACATAAAAACAATTTGTTGTATTTTTTTTTAACTGATAACACCACAGAACAATCTCCACATAATCTGGAATCCAGACAGAATATATTGCAAAGCCACATAAGTTACAGAGAGAATACAGAATATATGATGGTACCACACAAAAAAAAGCAAAGAATGTGTTGTAATGCACAAGAAAAATTTGTAGAAATCAGTAAATGACACAACATCCTACAAGTTACCTTCAGAAAGTCATTCTCGGTGTCCAGTAGAGGTTGGATAATCGCTCTCGCCTGTTGATTTTCAGCCTCCACCTTTGCCTAAATGGTATACATGCGGTGAGAAAATTCATTTCCTCTCTGAGCGTGCATGTACAGTATGTGGTTGTGTGCAGTACCTGCAGCCGTCTGAGGGAGGTGTGAGAGAGCCAGTCCAGCTGGGGGCCCTGAGGCGGCCCAGAGGCCCAGGCCTCAGCCCTGTTCCCAGCTCTGACTCCCCCGCTGCTGCTCCCCATCTTCACACCTCCCCGAGACGGGGTCCTCCTGCTCTCTGACGCACGTGATGCACCATCCTTCAGATTTCCCATGGACTCCTGAAACATAAATAAGCTCTTTTCTGTGGTCACTCACGAATATGATCCATAACTGACTATTTCCTTAATAAGCAAAACATTCTGTATTATATAGCATTGAAAATAATTTTTTATAAATCCTCCATAGCTGATCTGAAATTACATGATGTGTAACAGCAAATGAGGAATCTAAATACAGAATTCTACCTACGCATCACTTCATACCAGCACTGTTATGGTGAATGTTACTGCGGATGTGAGAATTAGAAAATGCTGAAAAATACAAATCGCAGAGCTCCATAGGGATTGTGAACTCTTTTTCAAATCCCAGCTAGAGTTCAGACAGACCAGACACAATCCTGTAGCAGGTGTACAGAAGGCAGCAGAGTCCAGCACAACAGGCTGTGAGAGATCGTGTCACTACCTGGAAACCTGAGCTGCTGATCACCGTTACACACACACACACACACACACACACACACACACACACACACACATGTAGGACATGTATGTCGTGTGGTATGGACTTTGTTTTGTCATGACATGGCAACTTTGGCAGCCATGTAAGAGATGGCAGCTTTCTGCCTTGGTTTGGCTTCTTGGTTTGTTCTATTGTATTTCACCTGATCTAGTTTCTTTTTATTTTCTGTTGTCCTCAATTAAGTGATGCAGGTAGAACGGCTACTGTATCTGTCAATCAGAGTAATCTGAAACCTTTCCATTCATCCTTCCTAAGACCCTGAGATTTCAGCATTGTACGTTCAGATATTACAGCATACAGACAGAGAAGAGAGAGAGGGGGGCAGACAGGCATGCAGACAGGCATTGTACCCCCTGCCAAATGATCCGGGCTGGCTAGGGTACAGACACACTGCCTCCTTGCTATAAAAGACTGGTAATAAATTATTAGTTGGCAAGAGTTCACAGTTTCACTGTTGCTGCGAAGGGAGAACAGTAGTGTGTGTGTGTGTGCGTGCGTGTGTGTGTGTGTGTGTGTGTGTGTGTGTGTGTGTATGAGAGAGAGAGGTGAGAGGGGTAAGAAGTATTTTACCCTAAACTGGCTCCTATTCAACAGAGCTACAGGCTAATGTAAATGTATATAGTAAATGCAATAATCCTGGCAGGGAAAGTGAATGAGTAACAGTCTCTTCCCTTAATAAGCCCACTTAATACCCATTGTAGTGCCCTTGAGCAAGGCATTAAACCCCCAATTGCTTCCTTGGAACCTGATCAGTAGGAACAGTTGATGATTGGTTGTACTAGGCAGGAGTAAATGTATTATATGAATTTGAAGCAGGGTGGTTTCCAGAATAAGTAAAGATTTAAAGAGATGTAGGGGGAAATGTATCAATGTAGTCGAGCATAAATTACCCCATGTGATTCATTTAAAAGGCTGTAGGCTACTTACTGCATTATGTGAATATTATGTACCTAATGGATAATAGTTCACATGGATTTGTCAGTGTGCATGTAACTTCCTTACCCTAGATTTCAAAAAGCTGAGAGGAAAAGGAGTGTGGAAGGTGATCACACCATCTGCAGCGTTTTTCTTCTTGAGGGACATGCCTAATTTGTGAGAAAAAACATTTGGATTTATGAATCATCAGTGATAACCTACTTATAACAGTCTTGAGGAGAAGGAGGCTAGTAGCTTTCCTTGTGGCCCCATATATCTGAATCCAGAGAGTGATACATAGGCCTATATCAGATACACTGTCTCACTCAAAGCCCATACAAAGTGTGTAAGAATAAGATTTGATTAATTTAAACCAAGACACTCTAATCCACACAGTGAGCCTTGTAATTTAGTATTTAGCAGACTGCCTATAGCCTAATCTTTGTTAAAGGCTGAAGGTTAACAATGCAATGCTATGGATTTTCTTACCTTTTGTTGACTTGAGGAAGTTAGGGTTAGAGTTACACTTAACGTGTAGTAGGCTAACACTATAACATGATGATAACTCCTTACTTTTGGTTGCTTGCCAGTTTGGATCTAGGAACTGAAGCTATCTTATTCCTACAGTCGCACTCACTGTACGTCACTCTGGACAGTTAAAAAATTTAAATGTAAACGTAAAGAATATAGACTACAGTGCAGCAGTTACCAGCACGGCCTCCGACCAGCTTCACCCGACAACAGAGCCAGTATTTGAGAGAGAGAGAGGCGGGTCCGCAGCTTGCCCTCCGTCCGCGCAGCCGCTCCTTCTCCAGGCCTCCCAGGTGTCCTACCGTCTGGAGGGTTTCCGTTGCCATGGCACCGGCACACAAGCAAGCACGACGAGGACGCGCAAGACGTTCTCAGGACGCACGCGGCTTCCACTGTGTCAAGACAAAGACCGTCAATTCACTAAACCTTTAGGTTTGGCAAGGCCCCTGCATCTGATAGGCTGGTATTTGTCACCAAAACTTCCAAACCCGTAATGGACTACATTTGGGGGGTCAGGTGCAGCGATGACTGATGACAGACAAGATAGGCATTATTTGGTCAATGTCATAGCATTTCTTATCAAACTATCGTGCACATACGCACACATATGTTTGTTTTTTGTTTTTTTATTGTTGTTGTTCTTTGTTTTTATATTGCTGCCAAATAATTTTCTGGCGATTTTTGCTTGATATTTGTCCCCTATTATAATGATTAAAAACTATAAGATCAAATTTGAATTAATTTAGGCTAACATATGGTGACTGTCCAGACACTCCTGCAGTGTGTGACTCAACCTGGCAACTTGGCCACAGAGTTTTTCTATTCCTTAACATTTATGCAGGTGTAACGTGAATCTATATGGTGTATTCCAGCAGGATAAATGATTGAGTTATCCTCTCCTATAAATAATGCATAGCCTATAATAAGAAAAATAAAATAATATTAATTTATGTGACACGTGTCATTTGGAGGAACATTGAACTGATATCACAACGAGTCCTGAATGACATGTCATGTTACCCCAGAGTAGCCTGGTTTCCAGCCCCTGTGAATCGCAGTTTTCAGCACTCTCCATGCAAATTCGAAGAGTGTTGACAACTGCGATTCACAGGGGCTGGATACCAGGCTAACCCCAGAGAGCAACTTAATTGACAAAAGTCTCTAATAATAGGACGCGTAACAAAAGGTCTTGAAGGGCTGTTGAAGGCTGTGGGACAGAAATGTGTCTATAAGGTACAGTAGGCTAATGAGTTGTAGCCTGAAGGTCTTAATGCGCCTGTTGACACCTGAGGTGCAGTCTATTGGCGTCCCGTAAGGACATACAACTCACCGACGACACCTGCAGAGAAAGCGACGACTACTTAATGTTTGGGTATTAGCCGCGTAAAGAGACAGGAGAGCTTGGCCAGAGCCTTAACTTGGGAATTTATTTGCTTTCTTTCTTTTCGTTGCCGAGTCCACAACAGGGAGAGGACTACATGGATTGGTGGACTTCGTTGGCAGCGAGTATTGCCTTACTCTGGCTTCTCTGTTTTATAGACGGTAAGAGACAATGGTTAGCAGAGATTTGGAAGCTTTCACCATCAAAGGAACCGTGTGGCAGTGGTCTTCCACCTTACTGCGGTATGAAACAGCTTTCATCAATTCACAGCCTAAGAAATATAGTTTATTCACCGCACCACACGTCAGAGACTTTAAAATAGTCTCATTAGAATGTAGGCTAAGGTAATGGCACATTGCAGGGTTATTGAAAACATAAATTACGCAGCCTGCCTGTATCTTCCCTTGCAATGTTGCCGCGAATCAATTGTAATAGCCTATGTTGCCCAAGCATGCATGGCGCACTGGGACTCCTGTGCTGGGTCAGGAAATCATGACCTTAATTCAATTTTTACGCTTCCGCACGTCTCCCAAATTGACTTTGACTTGCAAAACCCTGCCGCAGGACTAGCAGACCAATGCTGGGCTTCATGCCCTCCACTGAAACTTTCAAATCAAGAGTTAGACAGAGTTTGGTTAATAGTAATGACTTCGTCCACACATATATCCAGTTTAACACGCCTTCTAATCTGTCACTGAGTCTTAACATCTTGTTTCTTAAAACAGGCGAAAAAGAATCTGTCAGTGGGATGAAATAATGTTACTTGTGTCCAATGCAAATTAACTTCTTCAAGAGTTTTGTTGAATGAAGTGTCATTATTTTGATGCTAGTGGAGTGACACTTATTCTGTTTTGTTTCAAGATATTAACACTTTCTATTTCTAGACAGTTGCCGAGACAAGTGAAACTGCACTGGTAGAAAGTGTAATTTTAAGATTGCATATGGGATTAAATCACTTAAAATGGACATGTTTGCAGTAATTAGGTTCCATGCAAGGGAGTGCGCATGGATGCGCCAAACCCATCCACTTTTCCCCGCTTTGCGTGCTTAAGTGATACCTGCCACCCCCATGGCTGGCGCACCGACTTTAATCCAGTGGCAGACGCTGTTTGTAATGGTTGCTGACAGTAGTCAGACTTTTAAATTAGACTTCAGCTGACCCCGTTACCCTCTTATCTCCAGGCAACGCCGTGCTTGAGCTGCGGCTGGTCTTCCATGCTCTCACCAAAGCTGCTTGTCACCTGTACCTGGCTCTGCTCCCGCTGCGCCGCGCCGCCAGCCACTTCACCGACTGCGCGCGACACCTCATCAACCATGCCCAGCAAACCCCTTCTCCCCACGGCTACCTTCACCAAGGCCAGCCCCTGGCCAAGAAAGGCACGCTGCACCTCCTGGAGGGCATGTGCGTGGTGTGTGAAACGGTGCCCAACCTGATGGGCGCGGCGCTCAGTGTGGGCGCCGCCTTCTGCCACATGATGCAGGGAGGTTTTTATGTGCTGGCGGCCACGCTGCGCACCATCCAGATCAACCTGTTCTCCCAAATGAACGGCGAGAAGGAGAGATGGGACAAAGAGCGGCACAGAGCCAAAGAGAACGAGAAAAAGCTGAATTCAAAAGTGGTGGAATACGTGTCGGTCTTTTGTCAAGACCCGGTCACCGCTCTCCGCATCAAGGTTGACGTGCCACCTGTGTATAGATAAATACTCTGTCCTTGTAAAGTGACGCGATATATTGGCTAATTGGCACATAAGAGGCCTTCATTTAACCGCTAAGAGAGTTACAAGTGCAGACAAATTATTGATTGAAACAATATTTGTTATGTGGGAAAAACAAGAATTTATGGTGCATTTCATTTTATTACATGCTTTACATTTACTGAGATGTACAGAAATTAAAATAAATGTCTCAAATATTCTTAATAAAACCTCACATCTTTGATGAGTTATTACAGCATTTGACACTGTTATGGGATTTAGATATTTATTGATAAATTAATGCATATACAGTGAAATGTACTTGATTCAGTGTTAAGGCTGTGTTCACTGTGTAAAGGAGAGTTCCTCTTTCACTTTTCTAATTGCACTTACTAGGACAGCAAGTTTATTTCAAAGATTGTGCCTTGTGACTCACTCACGCAATCATTCAATAAATCATTCATAGATAATTCTTGTCAACAACACAAGAAATCTAGGACATTATGTTAAAATATCTTGTTAATATACAGTGTAGGAGATTAAAATACAGTTATAGGTCAGAATCTGAATTCACAGACATTCACAGACAACCGAAGGCACATGAGAGGCCAGAAAGGTAATCTTGTTTTATTCTAAATAGTTGCTTGCTCTCTCACTTCATCAAATAACCTCTCAAGGTTTGCTGTAAACAATAACAATTAAAAGGTATTGATTATAGCCATCAGAATAAATCGGCAATATTGTCACCTGGGCGTTACCATGTCAGGTGTTCTTAACTTTACCACAGCCCTATCAGATCTGTGAAGGATGAGAACGAGGACAGAGAGAGGGGGAGGTAGTAAACGCTCAAATGTGGAACGCAGCCAGGTTTTAAGTCAGGCGACTGACATCCAGGAAGAGGTATTTTGTCTGAGAGCTCAGAGCTCCTCTACAGAGAAAGAGAGAGAGAAGAGGTGAAAGAAGAGAAATAGGGGTAGACAGGACTCCAGACTGATACAGATGGATCTGTTCCAATCGGGACTAAAGTCTTGCGTCAGGTGCAGTCATGAGCATCTCGGGTGGGATTTTACCAGCTACAGTGAGAGAGGAAGGGGAAAAGCCATAAGCAAGGACCAAAAAAACATAACAGATCTTACACATGACTGTAGTGAGGGAATTTAAGTCAAAGACAGAGCAGTTTTAAGGCAGCAAGGTGAGACCCATGCATAAATTATTCAAAACAATACAAACTACTTCAAAATGTTCATAAAACAAAACCATATCTGACACAAAGTTCATGTTTTGTACATGTCTCTCTCTCAAAACCACTCATATTCATATTTGAAGTGATCTGACTTACAGAGAATGTCTCCGATTCTCCTGATGGCTGCTTTGTTCACTCTGTACTCATTCTGCTCAGCCCTGCGATCACAAAACACACACACACACTTTTAACTTGGACATCAGTAATACAGACAGCTTCTCAACCACAGCAGAAGATGAGCTTAAAACCAAACAGGTTTATAGGGGTTAATCTTATTACTTACACCCTCAACTTTGTCACAGCCTCCAGTCTTAGCAGTGCCGACAAAACGTTTTTTTGTGTGTCGGATGAAAGGGCTTCATAGGAGTGAAGCTCACCTGTGAGACACAAAAATGATACAGGTGGGAAAATGTGGAGCTGATTCACTGATGAGAGTTCAGCAGCTGGAGGAGATCAAAGGACCCAGGGGACATTTCTCCCATTTGATGTTTTACCTGAGAGGATGAGCCTGGTAGCCAGGCTTCGTATGGCAGGTAAGACCTGTTTCTCTGAGAACACTTGAACCTCCTCCTCACACAGGTACCTGAACACCACCTGGATAGAAAGGTCACACCAGAAATAAGCCTGGTGTTGTCTCTTTATTCCTTCATGTGGTGAATTTTTAAGTGTGACGAGTGAGTGAAGTTAACTGAAATACAAAATTCAAATTGCACTGGGCATGATTTTTATGTAAAAATACACCTGTCTTTTCAGTCAAAATCATAAAGTGGGCCTGCAACAGAGAGAAGCATCCCATCCCCTCTAATTGAGATGGCCTAGATTTGCCCTTATTGCCCAAATTTCAGGTGCTGGGTGTGGTCGCTGACAGGAAATCCTCTCCATGAAAATGTACTACCTCCATCCCCTACCAACCACTAAGAAGAAGAATTTTAGGGACGAGGAAGGCACAGTTTACTGACGTCACATTACACGATTCCTGGGTATTAAAGTCCTTACAAATTAAACAAATTAAACTCTTTCTGCCATTTGGGGCTGCCAATGTGCAAAGTTGCCTAGTGCAGATTTAATCTCAAGTGCATAATGTGTGAGAGTGTTATTCAAAGATCAAAGTAG
Source organism: Centroberyx affinis (assembly GCF_046629955.1). Taxonomy (NCBI): domain Eukaryota; kingdom Metazoa; phylum Chordata; class Actinopteri; order Beryciformes; family Berycidae; genus Centroberyx; species Centroberyx affinis. The sequence continues at coordinate 148,427 of NW_027281042.1, read as the reverse complement.
GTAGGAGTCAAAGCACCTGATAAGAGTCTATGAAGGGTTGTAGTAGCTCCAGCAGGAAGGACAGGGTCTGCGGTCCCGCCTCTGACTCTGTCACCTCCTGTTGGCTGATCTGGATCGCTCCACATTTTTTCAGCAGGGAGCACGACTCCTCAAAGTCCTGATGGACAGACATTAACACAATATCAATAACAGTTCAATATAGTTGGATGGGACGTAAGGCCCTGTATAGCTAGAGTCTTATAATGGAGGTACAGTATACCTCTACATCATACTGCCTTACAATGGGACTATATGCAATAGGGATATAAGGCCTGCCAGCAATTCATGGCTCAAAGAAAGATTGTTTACTTATTTCTCAGTCTCTGTGAGACTTTATAATATCTGGATACATACGTGTGTGTGTGTGTGTGTGTGTGTGTGTGTGTGTGTGTGTGTGTGTGTCATACGTGGGTCTGTCTCCAGTGAACAGTATGCTGTGGAAATCATGCTCCAGTGGGCAAAACTGGTTGTGTGTAAGAGTATCAATGTAAAGCAGGACACATACATACAAACCTTTCCTGGATAAACAAAGGTTAAAAAATCTGTTCCAATATATACTACTGCACACATGCTTGTCTTTGCACTCTCAGTAACCTGGGATCCTACTCTTTTTAAAATCATTATCCTTGAGCATGCATAATATATGGGAAGTAAAGTAGTAATCACGTTTACACAAAACATTTTATTACCAAGATGACTATCGATTTACACTGTTTTAGAGTTTTAGATTTTTTTCCTGAGATGTTTTTTGGAAGCCAAGCCCTGACAGATTCAGCTTTTTACCTGATTGGACCTGCCAGGGACAAAGATGAATTCATTAGAGAAGATGTCCTGCAGGAAGCAGAAGAATGTGAAGAGCTCATCTGCGAACAGAATGGTAGATCATGATGAAGCAAGAAGAAATAGGGCAGCTGTGTGTTTGCGGTTTATATCACAAAGTAGAAAAACAGAAGTATATTTTGTGTGTGTGTGTACTACAAAACTCACCTCTCTGTGTGCTCTTGGTGGTGTGTATGGCTATGGCGAGCATGGCTGGACGGACAAAAACGTGCAGCGCCTGATTCCTATAGGAAGCCACCATGAGCAGCGCCACCGCTTTCCTGACCACACCCTCCTCTGCGCTGACTGGCTGTTTCCCTGCAGGCTCCTCCTCCAGAACCAGGTGGACACGGCCTGCTTTACGGCGAACTACGGAGCGATGCAGGGCCATGCTGGATGACATCACATCTGACTCAGGGACTTGACCTATGGAGTTAGGAATACATGGAGGAAACAGTGTAGTTTATATGTCTGTTTTATCTATGTTTAAGAGGTAGTTTGTTTAAGAGGGCGCCATCAGGCTCAGAATGGTTTGTGTGTGTGTGTGTATGTGTGCGCACGGGACCTGTGAAGTGAGACAGTTCAGTGAGGTTCTCTGAGGGTAAGTTACTTAGAGTGCATTAATCCACTGAAGAGCTCCTAAGTGAATCTGAACGCTTGTGCCAACTTACATTCATCTAATCTGTCTGATCTACCTCAGACCAGGTCAAAATAGCAGTCAGTGTCCCGTGGCGAGATGCTGGCAGACTCAACTCAAGGGAAAAACCACTCAATTACTTTTCTGTATTAACTTTGTCTGGTGCAATCCATTACAATATGCAAATGCCACCTGCTGGTCATTCAAAGCAAGTGAAAGTAAGCCGCAGCTTAGATTACTGTAACAAAGGCCCATTGTGGAGGGCTTTTCACCTTACTACAGTTTATCCCAGGCATGTGCTCAAGCTTGCAGCAGCTGCTTTTGTGCTAAATGTAGCAAGGGTGAGTGAAAAAGGCACGATATGCCATATAGCAAACGTATCAAACCCATCCATCCATCCACCCATACCCAGTGGTAGGAAAAATACTCAAATCCTTTACTTAAGTAAAAGTAGCAATACCATAATGGAAAGATACTCCGTTAAAAGTAAGTCCTGCATTTACAATTTTACTTAAGTAAAAGTATATAAAACTAAGTATTAGCAGTAAAAGTACTCATACTGAAGAACTGTCCCTTTCAGAGCGTTAAAGTATTGATGCATTAACCTGTAAGAAGTATTTTAATGTTGTACGTCTAACTGCTCCATATACTGTTGGGGAGTTTAAACTCTAACAATGCAACATATTTTATTAGCTTATTGTATGTTTTGCATGTAAAACTTTATTCTGCAAAGTAACTAGTAATTACAGCCATCAGATAAAGTAAAAAGTACAATATTTCCCTCTGAAATGTAGTGGAGTAAAAGTATAAAGTCTCACAAAATGGAAATACTCAAGTACCAGCACCTCAAAATTGTACTTAAGTACAGTACTTGAGTAAATGTACTGTCACCCACCAGGCCAGTTGAGGTGGGCCCCAAAGCCCAGCGCCAGCTTCCTGAGCCAGAGGGTTTTTTGTGTGAGTTGGTCCCATGCCAGGCCGTCCTCTATGAGGCTGGTGGTGGGAATCTGAAGCAACAGGCAGGCCATGAGGGACCAGGGGCTGAGGACAGAGCCCCCCTCCTGAACACGTACCACCAGATGGGCCAGCCAACTCACACAGGCCTGGGCCTCTGCAGCGGGCTTCTGGGGAAGGTCTCTGTGGACGGATACGAAGGGAGGAGAGGAGGAGGGAGTGAGCAAGAAAGATGGAAGGAAAGAGAAAAATGTACAAGAGGTAGGCGAGAGACAATGACAGCCAGGAAACAATATGCAGTCCGATCTTCATTTTAATGATCAAAGACATTTTTAACTGCATGTGTCATATAATATAAGGAGTCAATATTGTACAGAATTGACAGAATTATTTTGAAGCACTGTTTTTTTGGGTGAAACAGAGTTGATCAGTCACATTAGTACAGTTCAAATCAAACACAGAGCATGTTCACTGTGTCTTTATATCTCAGCTTTACACCTCTCCAATAAAATATGATATATAACATATATATGCACTAATATATAGTGTAATATATGTATAATCAACATTTCACCTGTTTTCTCTGAAATGTAAATGGAGGTTATGTTGCCGTCAGATGGGAAAAGAGATGTATACTGTACCTATGTAAAATAAAAATGATGGATAAATATCCTATACATCTTTTTGAAATATGGAACTGGATTTCTACCTGGGTATGAGGTTATAGTGGCAGCGGTTGATCTTGCCCTGAGACAACTGTCTGACTGACAGGGGGTGGCCAAAGTTCACATGCATGGTGCCGTAGTCCTCCTGCAGCACTCTGCTCGCCTTCAGCAGACCCTGCAGAGAGAGACACAGAGACTATAGGAGTGACCTAAAATAAATTAGCTTTCTTTATGCATGACCCATCTGACCAGCAGCAATGAAGATGTCAAGTCAGAGAGACAAAATGGAGGAAAAAGAGTTTGCATGTATTACAGAGTATTGTTGCTTTTAAAGAAATTGAGAAAGCGTGATATTTGATAATTTTCTGTAGTTTTGTCTTCGTAGCAATGAGGATCATCAGGGCAATGAGGTTCAACTGCACCCAATTAACCCTCAACTCAACAGAAGTTTATTTTGGTGCCGAAATAAAAGAGTCGCAGCCAAATCTGAATGCTCTTTCCTGTATCCTTCCATTTGACATTGCTGGGTTTATCACTCTCACATGGCAGGCTTTAAGTTGGAAAGGCTGGATTAGTGGTGTGTGAATGTGTGCTAATGTTAGGCATGTGCCCGGGACGTACCATGGTGCTTTCTTTGGGCTTGGGTATGCCCAGTAACTCCTGGGCAAGCAGTGACTCTTCCAGCACTCGGTCGTAGCTGATGCTGATGGGCACCAGTGTGATGTCATACACCTCACCTTTAAAGAAGGGCTCCAGCACCATGTGCATCATACCTGCAGATATACAGAGATACATCACAGATGCACACACAGACATACACATATGCAAACATACACACACACACACACACACATATTTACTGTATACATATGCACTTTTCAACATGGCAACTTTTCAACACTTTTCAACATGGCAACATAGCTCAGGGCTAAAATGCTGTTGAAAGTTCATAAAATTCCCACGTAATAAAAATGAGAAGGCACAAAATGACCCCAATAATTAGAAGTAGCATTTGCATTTCACCCTGTTCACATTTATTTGTTGCGTTAATCATGTGAATGTGACTACTGTCAGGGTGTGCTGTAGACACTGTGGGCCACTGTAGATGATTCATGTGAGTCTATGACCAGGTCATTCTCGGCGTTTGATCAGAAAACAACCAAACACACAGCCTGAAGCAGTTGGAAATCTTGGCATCATGCAGCCACCAGTGGAAGAAAACGCAAACTCCACACAAACCACTACATCAACAAAAAATAAGACAACCAATATCGTAAAAAACTCAACATTTGAGGGGTGAAAGATGGACTGGTTGGGGACAGAGAGTGCAGAAAACAGCACCATCCCCTTCTGTAAGGCCTGCCACCAGTTTACAGCAGTGGGAAAGAACTTACAACAAATCTCAAAAGTACAAATTGAGTGTTTACTTGCCAATATGCAGTGCAAATGTATTATTTCATAGATCAATAAAATTGCCCACAAAAAGTACCAAAAAGTAGGGGGGCAAAAAATGGCCTCTGAAAAAAGTACATTTCTTACCGTGGGACACACAAACACACACAGTGTGACATGTGGACACTCACCTAATTTGGGCGTCAGAGACTTCAGTGTGCGACTCCGCAGGCCTTCCACATAGAACTCCACAGGAGCAAATCCTCTCTGCACAAACCACATCTATTGATCACTGCTTGATGCACACATTACAGATGGTCAAATATATTGGCTGATGGTCACAGATGATTTATGGAATACTAGAACATGTTTGGTTTTTGCGGTTATGAGAACATGCGATTCTGTATTCAAGAGAAGTTCAGGTAGAAGTCATTTTTCTCAGGTCATAATACAGAACAGGTATAACCGTTAGAGTTCAGGATAGCTGATGCAGCAGAATATTTCCTGTGTCTTACCCTGACGATGGTTTTGACATATTCTGACAGCACAGCCCAGTACAACTTGTCAGAGCCGATGGCACGTCGGATAAAGAAAGCTCCAGAGCGACGGAATATCTCCCCTATTATCTTCATCCCCGCAAGAGCTGGAGGTAGGCATAAGAGAGAGAGAGAGAGAGAGATGGAGAGAGAGAGACGAAAAAGCAAAAGAGAAGTGAATGTCTGCACATAGACAAAAACATGAATAAGTCATGAAAATGTTTTAATGTTGCACAGTAATATCTACTGTAGATCTATATCTTGTCATATATCTGTAAAAATATCCTATTGTTTGAAATAGATACTTGCGAACTCCAGCAGCAATAACAGGTATTGGGAGGTCGTAGGTGAACAGGAGGTAGGAGATCACCATGAAGTCCACATAGCTCCTGTGATTGGGCATCAGGATCACAGGATACTCCTGAATTGCTTGTTGGAGCTGCAGGGGGCAGAACAATGAAATGACCTCTAGTAAATAAACTCGGAGAAAACAGAGACGTATGACACTGAATCAGTAGCAGTCTGGGGATAGCAGCGGCATCCCGTTCAAAAAATCTTATCATGGTAAATTTGAATCATAGTGTAAATTGTGGTACAGTACTGTAAAATCTATCACAGAATCAATCTACAGATCTGGGGCTGGATTCACAAAACCTTCTTAGAAAATCTTCTCAAGTTCTCAAGTTTTTTAACTTTAGTCTTAAGAAAAAGGTTAAGAAAAGTTGATATTCATCAAAATATTACTTGAGTATTTTCTTAACCTCCTTTTTATTTTGCTTCCTAATTAAAGAAAAAGTTACAAATAAATGGGAATCTTGGAGGCAAAGTTCTCAAATTTGTTATTAGATTTTTTCTTACCTTCCACTTGTCTAAAATGTATTGCAGTGAAAAGTTAAGCCTCTAAATTCATTAATTTAAACACATTTTAGATAATTAAGTAGGTATTTCAAAGTTACATTTTAAGCTCAACATGTAGCTTGTCACTATTTTTATTTGGTGTATGTTTCATGCCTTATGAAAAGAAGCTAGCAAATTAGACAGTTACACTCAATAGGCATTTAACCAAAAGGCAGCATCCAATGTTATTTATTTAAGTATAACCATCCTGAATAATTGCTCCAATTTGTATTCTAGATGGAAATACTTTTTGTAAGTAGTTTGTTTACATCACAGTTGCTAGGAAGGCCCTATTTGAGACGTTTGTAAGTAATAAGCAAAGAGAGATGATAGCCTTCTTAAGAATTTCCTAAAATTTCTTCTTAGGTAACTCCTTAAAATCTATCTTAAGTACACGTTTGTGAATGCAGCCCGAAGCCTAAACCATCAGGCCAACACTTAGTTAGCTATAATACATTTTAGCCAATAAAGAAATTCCTCCTGACGTGCGTAAATATAAGCAGTATTCTATATAATGTGCTGTGTTTCAGTGTACAGTATGAATTTGAAGTCTCTCCTGACCCTGTTGAGTCCCTCCATGTTGACCTGGATGCTGGTGAAGAGTCTCTTGACCACCTTGCTGAGGGTGAAGCCCAGCAGCCTGATGAAGCCCAGCTGCAGGTTGTGAGACATTTCCTCCAGTATCCCACAAGCCTCCTGCTTCACCGCCTCTACCGATGACCCCGTTTCCATGGCAATCTAAGGAGAAGTGAGGGGAGGAGACAGATTTAATGTTGAAGTAGTTTTGTGAAAATCCTGTGTGTTATACTGTATCTGTTCAAACCACACAGAGACACACACACACACACCCTCCCACCTCCTTGGTCACATAGCGCAGATACTGGGACTCCAGCACAGCTTTGTTGAGGTCAGCGGTGGAGCAGGGCGGGGCTCCTCTGTAGGGGTGGGGGTTAAAGGCCCTGAGGGCGTGGCCAAGATCACTACTGTGCCTCCTCTCCTCCAAAATGTCCACAAACTCCTCCTCATCTTCCAGGCCTGCTGTGCCTGCTTCCCTGTACTGGGGGAGAGAGAGAGTCAGGTTTAAGTTGATGGCTGAAAAGATCAATCTGCTGGGCTTGCTGCTACATGCTTGTCAGATGGCTAGACAAATAGTTTGAACTGACAAAGATATGATACTGTAATATGCTATACTGTGCTTCATTTTGCTGTGTTGAGTATTATGTGTATGTATAAATATATATATATATACATACATATATATAACTGGATATATACTGGATATACTGTATATGTACAGTATGTTCTCTGTATACTGAAATATTAGAATGATAATTGTATGTAGTTATAGTAATAGTGGCCTATGATTCTTTTATTTCCTATAACTGTGTTTACCGAGTTCACACTGAATGCTTTGGCAACACATAACCTTCTCTTGTAATGCAAGAGAAGTGTAAAGCCAACTTGAATTGAAAATTTAAATAGAATGAATGAATAGAACAGAATAGAATAACACAATTAGAAACCACTATCTGCATTGTTTGTCTCTTTCATATTCTGTTGTCAAACTTTGTTTTCTCCACTATTGTATTGCATTGTATTATATTGTATTGTGTGGTGTTGTATTGTGTTCTATTGTATTCTATTGTATTCTATATAACCAGCATAGTAAGCTGATGGCAGCAATGGTTAGACCTAATTCTTATTACAAAGTAAGCAATTATTACATCACTGATTATGTTTCTAACTAGGCCAACCTTTCATTAAGGAGTCTAAACTCCGTTGGACGGCCGGTGTTTACAACTGAGTAACGGCCTTAGCTCCTTGGACTGTGGACACCGATAACAGAAAACAAATCAATATAACTTGATCAAACAGTCTTTACTAAGCTTTGAGTCTGGGTTCGTACATGTAAAAAATATAATTTGGTAGCCTAGTCTTTACCACAAAAAAAATGGTTTCTCCTTCTCATAATTACGAGATACTAAGTCACAATTATGAAAAAACTATCTCGTAATTATGAGATCTTTATCTCGTAATTACGAAATCCTTTTTTATTTTTATTTTAGATTCGATGCGTTAAGCTAGCGCGAATTACCAGAAAATAAGACTTCCGGTTTGGGCATTTAGCCTTCAAAATAAAAACGTGGGATTTTAAACATGTAGAAATACTGTTTTAAACCTGACATTTATAGAATAAAGTGTCACCTTACTTCTTCATCAGAGGGGTGAAGATTTCCCAGAAAGTGTCACTCTGCCCTGCTTATATAACCAAACCAACTATGCTGTATCCAATATCATTGCATTTTTTACAGCGTGAAAAAAACTTGACTTGAGACTTGAGACTTAACCTGTCATGCCTTTTCTTAAACAGATTGGGCCTAAATGTTAGTGTGTAGTGAAAGTTCAGGTCTGTAGTGTTTTGACATAGAACTTGAGCTGCTACAATGAAAGGTAAACTGTACAGTGTCCAATCTAGTCAGAAAGTGTAATAGCCTATATGCAGCGTTTCTAGTGAAAAATGGCACATATGACATTTTTCATTATTATTATGACATCAAACATTAATATGGGTGCTCACTTATTGAATTTGACGATTAAATACAAAGTAATTGGTTTAAAACAGTATTTCTACAAGTTTAAAATCTTGCGCTTTTATTTTGAAGGCTAAACGCCCAAACCGAAAGTCTTATTTTCTGGTAATTCGAGCTAGCTTAAGAATGGTAATTGTATGTAGTCTAAAAAAAAAAAAAAAAAAAAAATGATGAAGAAGTAAGGTGACACTTTATTCTACCAATGTCAGGTTTAAAACAGTATTTCTACATGTTTAAAATCTTGCGCTTTTATTTTGAAGGCTAAACGCCCAAACCGAAAGTAGCCTATTCTTTTCTCGTAATCACGAGATAAGTTATCTCATGAGATAGTTTTCTCTACTAAGCCATCTAGCCTACAGTTTTTTTTTTCTTTGGTGAATGCAATACTTCCGTACGTTACTAACTTAAAGCATGTTCTGACCAGATCTTTTGCAGCTGTAAGAACCGCCGACAGAGCGGGTTGAAAGGATGCAACAACTAGATAAAAACAAACACATTTGCATATAAAACATACAGGCGCACAGGCTTACCGTATTCGTCATTCTTTACCAGAAAAAAGCCAAATTCCGTAGCAGGTGTTTGTCCTCATACCCTTCGGCTCTCCTCATAGTTTCCCCATAAAGCTTGCTGCGCTACCGGGACAACCTCGGTAGGGTGCAGCACCCTGGGGCCCAAGCCAATAGTGTCGCTGGATTTTGGAAACTCCTCCCGCACATTGTAATGCGCAGCCCCTTCAATAATAGACCTACTTGCTCTCAAATAACCCTCCAGTGTAATGACTGCAGGGCTGCTAGGGTGTCAGGCCGGGACTGAAAATCTCTAGTAACAGAAAAAAAAAAGCAGCTTCTTCCACTGTCAGTGTGACCTCCACGAAAAATAACTATAGTAATCAGATTTTAAAAGGATACTATAGCCTACAAATATACCTATGACAGCCAAAGTAATAAGCCCCTATAGGAATAATCATAGGAGTGTTATTGGAATATTATAGAGAAACCATGGAGATAATATAGATATTGTGGTGGAAGTATAAAGAGACTTGGAGATGAGAAGTTGTCTTTCTGTCGTCTTTATTGCTTGCAAGCAAGGCGCAATGCTCACACAACGAGTGTGTGAGACAAAGAGCGAACCCATGTGTTTTGTTTTGTCCACCCTTCTTATAATCATGTAGTAGAAACAGCTGCGTCATGAGAAGTCCGACACATTCTTATACTTTAAGATTAGGGTGCATCTGTGCATAACAAAATCCAGTTCCTACCGGACACTCAAGGCCATCTCTGGGCAGAACCTTTGTTTATCTCAAACTGGTGGAGAATGGAAAATTACTGAAGGCAGAGACAGCATTCAACTGAGGAATGAGATTGTCTTTAATACCTAATGAATAGAATGGTATATAATGGTATAATATAATTTCCACTACAGATATTATAAGAGATAATAAAAGGTCACTATAAATTCACTTTTGGATACCAAAAACACACAATACGTCCCCGTAGGAATTTATGGTTGTAGCTATTCGCTCGTCACTTCTTATCGTAATCCTACTCAATTCAAGTCGGTCTCCCTAGTGAAGGCTATACTGGTTCCATATTATCCCACCAGTCTATCCACATTAGGGCAGTTTGATGAAAGGCTGAAAGGCCAGACTCTGAGGTCACATCTGATCCAAGATGGCCTCAAACTGTAGCAATTGAGATGAACACACACTGGCTGATTCCAAGGCATTTTTTATTGAGTTTGATTACACCAATTTAACAGTGAACTGGTCAAAAAAAGGGATGGAGGGAGTAAAGTAAAACAAACAATGATCAACAAAACTTCCACAGTTAAGGCAAAATAAGCTATTGGGCTATTTTACCTCTTTCATAGAAAGAATAATAGCAATTATAAAGGCTACACTTCTTCTCTCATATTAGACATATACTCACACCTGCAGTAATGATACTCTAACCTACATTCAGTGGCTTGTATGATGTGTAATAAAACAATTGATAGGCTAGTCACCATGACAGCATCTCCTATTGAACAATAACAAAAAAATATGTATTCATATGCTACATATTACTGTGAAAAATAAAGAGCCCTCTTCAAATGTTCTTAACTCAGAAACCAAATTCTCGTAAAAGATTATGGAAACATTCATTAGTTTTAAGGTCTAAATGTTTGATACTTAGGCCTACCATGCTCTCTATGCTGCCGCCCTATAGACAGTCTAATAGGGAAAGGCAGTAAAGCTACAGTATGAGAACCACTCAATTACAATACAGCATTGGACTCAGGATTAATACACACAAGGGTAAGCTACATTTTTCTATCACAGTCAGTTCCTAATCAGGTGGATCATACTGTCAAAGAAAATAAATAAAATATACTTTATGGCACTTATCACATAATCCTAAAGAGTAGCTGGAACATCTCCTGATCATGGATTGGATGATCTATGTGTTCCTGTACGTTGCTACTAATAAATTAGTCTATTTCATGAAGGCCACCAAAGAAATGACAGAATTCACATCATCCACACATAACTCATACACACCGTGTGATTCGGATAGAAAAATAAAATGAACTCTGTGATTCAACATCTCATCCCATTGTCAGACGCAGAGAGAGTGAACTCTCACTTTAAGAAAACTGTCGGTTGCCACTATTGAAACTGTTGTGCTTGCTTTTCTCTTGCTGACATTACGTTTGTCTCTTAAATATCAAGTTACACAGACATCCACTCATAAGCATTGTGCTACGTAACAAATCTTAATGTACTGTAAGTTAACTACATGGCATAACTGTAACACTGACTTGATTGTTTTCTTTCAAGAGATACAAGGACATCATTTACACACACAAGTATGTTGATATCACATATCACAATTAGCCTACATGAACATTTGCATTTCCATGTTGATTGAATGATCTATAAAGTGTAACAGTCTTTTGATTGAAAAAGTTAGGAGTAAGAAAATAAATTCTACATTGAGTATTTGGCACAAGTTTAAGTAACTTGTTCTCTGATGTATGCACAAATGGTCAGAATGGTTTGTGTTCTGTAAGATGCATTTCTGAACAGATGCCATATATATTGTTTGTTAAATACGGTATACAGCTGTATGTGTACAGCACTAAATAGGCCAGAGTGGCTAGCTATTGAAATTATATCAACGCTCACTAAAAAATACTATATGACATGTAATAAGCTGCCTGAATAAATTACTGTCCTTTCTCATATACATACAATATTTCAGACGGCCACAGAGGGTTATCTTTTGAAAAAAGTGCGTTTACATCCAACTTTGTGCGTTATAAGACTATTCACAGCAGATTCACTCTCTGCTGTGCTCTGAAAGTGCTCCCTCTTACAAATCTACAGTAAGATATCACACACATGTAACATCACTATCAAATGACTGCTACATCCCAAGCACATGGTGACAGTGAAACACACTTAGTGCTCGCCCACTGACAGTCAGCAGCTGTTGTTACTGAAGCTGGGAGTGTGTGGAGGCGTAGTTCCCCGATGCTCCACCAGAGGGAGCTGCTCCCTCCAGTAGGTGAAGTGGCTGTAGGTGTCGGAGCAGGGGAAGTCGGAGGAGCTGGCTCGCATCTTCAGAGGAAACACATGGTCCACCACCTCACCCAGACGCACATAGCTGTGGAGAGAAGAGAAGAGAAGAGAAGAGAAGAGAAGAGGAGAGGAGAGGAGAAGAGAAGAGAAGAGAAGAGAAGAGAAGAGAAGAGAAGAGAAGAGAAGAGAAGAGAAGAGAAGAGAAGAGAAGAGAAGAGAAGAGAAGAGAAGAGAAGAGGAGAGAGGGAGAGGAGGCATACAACAGTCAGACACAGTAACTAAATTACCTGAACATTTTCTCTAACATGATTAGAATGTCTTCACCCAGAACAGACAAAGCAAACTGGACTCAAGACTTACGATGAGATGTTGGTCTTGGCATGTTCCTGTACTAGCTCGCCTTTAGGGTTGACTGTGAAGATCCTGTTCAGTGGGACCCCAACTTCTTTATAGGAGTATACATCCTGCAAATATTAGGAGAGCATGGGAATTAATATTAGAGATAACATACATGTAAATTACCCTTTATATAAATAGCTCCCTACCCTAATGTACTTATGTAAATATCCACAGTATGAGTGGTTTTGAGCTTAAGTAAACTTCATAAGTCCTCTCCTGTCAGGGCCTTCAACTGACCCAGTGTTTGAGAAATGCACCGTGCAAGAATTTACATCAATTATCCAGATATGTGCAGATGTGTGTGTACCGTAGATCTGTTGCCAAAGGCGGCGTAGAAGGGCTGTGTGTTGGGGTAGAAGAGGTTCTTGATATCGGTGAGACACTCCACCTTGAACTTCTCCGGCTTCTTCTCAATCACCTCCCTGTCAAATACACACACACACATAACAACGATGGATCAGAAACCAACGATCAGCACAGCACAGCAATGCTCACAGTATCTGCTGTATGAGGAAGAATTTACTCATCTTCCTACACATTGTTTTGTTATGATGGAGGGTTTGTGAAAGGCTAATTTAGAGACAGTTTGTGTGTGAGAGAGAGACCTGTGCAGGGCTGAGAAGAGGCTGCTGGGGCTGAGCAGGACAGGGCCCATAGGAAGCATGGTGCCTCTCTCATTGACCCAGTGGAGGTAACCTCTGGTCATGTCAGCCATGCCGATAGCTCTCGCCGAACAGTACAGGAACTTGTAGCCATTCCTGATGGGGAGAGAGAGAGAGAGAGAGAGAGAGGGCAAAGAAAGGCATGTAAGGCGGGTTTATTAGTATTATAAACCACTTGGTGGAAACAACCACAATGAATCTTACTATAAAATAGAATGTAGTATTGGAGGTTATTATTGGAAATCATTTCTGCTATTTGAGTGTTTGTCTGGAGTACAAGATGGACAAGATTTTCTAGCAATCTGATCGGTTCCTTTGCATCTAGCGAGATTAATTCTTGAATAGAGATTCAAACCTTTTGAAGCAATAATTCTGGTCTGGTAGTGTGGTAAAGTATGGTAACAAAGTAACGCTTACTGGCTGACTTTGTGGTAGAGATGAGCAATGCCCTGATGGGTCCAGTCTTTCCCCAGGGTGGGCAGGATGTGGCCCAGGGTGTCTGACCTGAAGACAAACAGAGAGAGACAAGAGGCATTGGGATGTGTGAGTAAACAGTCTGTACTCACAGTCTGTACTCAGTACACAGCACAGTCTGTACTCAGTAGCACAGTCTGTACTCACAAATCCTAGAAAGTACATTTGAAAGTAGCTACAAGTGTGCTTGCTAAGTTTAAAAGGTTCAAAGTTGAATTCATTAAAAAGATTTTATGCAAAAATACAGCCTAAGTCCCATCCTGACTAACTGAGACCTGGTAGGCCCTATTTGCCCAAATTAATGTCAGGTATCGGGTATGGTCACTGACGGGAAGTGGAAAATCTAAACATAGGAGCGAAATACAAAACTGTCTTCTAAACAGCAGTGAGTGGGCTCTCCAGAGAAAGGAGTCCAGCTTTCTAACAATAACTGAAATTGCTATGAAAAGATTTTTTTCTCTCCACCCCTACCAGCCCATTAAAAAGAAGAAATTTAGGTCAGAGAAGTGCACAGCTTAGATGTCATGTTACATGAATTCTGGGCAATGAAATTCTTCAGATGTTAAAAAATTCAGTTATCTCACGCTGCCACTTGGGGCCGCCAAAGTGCGAAGTTGCCTAGTGGTAAAGTGTCAAAAGAAACTAAATGCATATCCATAAGTACCTGAACATTTTAAAATCTGAGTGTCTAGCTAAAAGTATGTATAAGTAGTTCTCTCCAAAGTACCCCTACACACCCACACACACCCACTCCCACACACACCCACACACACACTCACACACACATCCTTGCACACATACCTGGTGATGGTTCCATCAATGTCAGAGATAACTATCTTGTCGTCCCATTTCCAGAGGTAGATGGTTCCCTGACAGCGACAGGTTCCCTGGTACTGAGTGGTCACACTGAACACAACGTCGTTAGGACCGTCCTTCAGCTGGAGAGACAGCTGAGAGTTTTGTGAGGGAGAAAATATTTGAAAAGGGCAGGGGGGAAAGAGAATAAGAGGATGTAACACATGATTAATTGCTGGCATGTCTGGGTCATGGCAGCTTGTTTAAAAACTTTGAAGCACTGGATTCAGTCCAGTGGTTGAACCTGGTGTTCTCACCAGTTGCTCTGATGTGAGGCGGAGCGTCTTCTTATAAGACACGCCTCCTGGTGGGAGCACAGGTTCTGATTGGACAGAGGAAGAGCTCTGCTTGGCGGCCCTGGGGTCTTCATCACTAGAGGATGACTCTTCTTTATGTCTGCAAACACACAAGTTAATGCAGGGTTAAAGGTCTAAATATACAGGAGGTCAAATTCATAGTCATGGTATTAGGTAACAAGTCGTCAGTTAGGATGTTCAACCCCTTGCTACTCCAACCAACTCTTAGGGAAAACTATATTTATTCCTTCCTGGAATATCAAGAGAAAGTTTTGTTGTTCCTCACCTGTTCATGGAAGACATTTTCCCAGCCTGCTCAGCAGAGCCACAGGCCCCGAGCTCAGAGACTGAATCCTACAGAGAGAGAAGTAGTGTTTATCTACAACACTCACTCATTTACTTTACAAATGACATGGAAAAATGTTAAATAAGTAATAATTCATGGCATTTTCATATAAATAAACATTTTTTTTCTCTCTATTTCCTGAATTATTTAACGAAACAGTGATTCAGACAGTGATTTAGCCTATATGACCAAGAGGAGAATCTACGATTCTCATCTGCCTAAATATCAGATCAAGAGTAGAATCAGGAAGGACAGGGGAAAAGAAAATTAAAGAAAAACATATGGGTTTACTCACAATGTGCATCTAAAAGTGGGAGTATTTGTTGTGTTCTTTTATCTTTCTATTTCACTTGATTTGAACTGCACTAGTTTACTTTTTAAGTCTTTTATCTTTTGTATCTCTTTTGCACTTTTTAATTGTAAATCTTTTAGCTTTACTGTATTTTTATCACTCTGTAAAGCACTTTGAATTGACCCAGTGTATGAAATGTGCTATACAAATAAAGCTGCCTTGCCTTGCCTTGCTTATATCTATATATTGATGAGATTTCAGTCCGATTCAATCGGTAAGATGGAAAAAGATGATGGTTTAGCATCGTATGGTGATATTGTAGGCGCAACATACCGACTTAGTGCTGCTGTTTCTGCCTCTCCAGGAGAACCACCACCTCCCTCCTTTCTTGGGCATCTTCTCCTTCATGATGTTCTCCATCGTGGCCTGGAGCAGAGCACACACAACCCAGACAACCACAACCACAACCACAACACAACACAACACAACACAACATAACACAATAAAAACACACTTAAAGAACTGAAGCCAAACCAGACCAGAAATCAACAAACAGACTGCAACAGAACAGCAACGTGTCTGTGGTTGGAATGAGAAAATGAAGTAGTGGAGTGAGTGAAGGTATGTATGGG
Organism: Centroberyx affinis; assembly: GCF_046629955.1. Classification (NCBI taxonomy): domain Eukaryota; kingdom Metazoa; phylum Chordata; class Actinopteri; order Beryciformes; family Berycidae; genus Centroberyx; species Centroberyx affinis. The sequence continues at coordinate 132,379 of NW_027281042.1, read as the reverse complement.
TATGTGGTGTTTGGGAGTTTAAAAGATTGATAGAGAATGAAAATTCTCTATCAATCTCTCAATCAAGAGTCTCTATCAATTTGAAAAAGTAAGAGAAAACAAGATAGAGAGTAATAGCGGGAGACAAGAAGAAAAGGGAGAGCGAGAGTCACGAGAGGAGAAAATGAGATAGAAAAAAGAGAGACAGCAAGAAAAAGAAAAGAGAGATTTGTTTTTCTGACATACTTGGCTGTAGCCAAATGCACCAGTCAGACAACAGAGGAGGAACTCCAAGGCTGAATAAATATAACTAAAGCAAGAATACTGAACGAATAGATGGATGGGTGGATAGATGGAGTAAAGAAGGAAGGAGTGATAACATAAGAGGGGAGAGAACAGAGGGAAAGACAAAATTTAACACAAGTGGCCAAGTAGAACAGATTTAGAAGAGGGATTCAGGGGATGAACGAACCATAACCACCATCTGTTCAGAATATTTCAGTGAATGCATCACTTGATTAAGCTTTATGTAATGTAATGCAGGACAAGGTGAAAGGGATAAAGACAGTGATACACACACTGTGCAGTACCAGTTTTAGTCAGAAGGGGGAGTGGTATTCTTAGTGTACAACTGATCTATGGCCTGAGTCATTAATATCTACAGTATGCTGAACGCTGTGTGTAGGGAGGGATGTGTGCTGCTGAGTGTGTGTGTGTGTGTGTGTGTGTGTGTGTGTGTGTATCAATTTCTTACTTTTGGCAGAGGTTTCTGAAAGGCTTGCATAGCCAGCATAAGTGGAGCCGCAGTGCTCCAATTATAGTACCTGTGGGAGATAACAAAATATATTTATATCAATTCCAAAAACTTAGCAAAACCACTTAGTCAGCCAAATTTCTTTGCAAAAACCCTCTTCATGATCCCCAAAAACTCCTGCATATTCTGCATTTTCTTTTTTTTTTTGCTGCAGTGTATGGCAATCAAAACCGTGCAGCATAGACTATATGGTACACAGCTTATGGCTCAGAATTTCACTGTATTCAAACACATACATTTTGCTACATTAGTGAGATTCTAACAGTGTGAATGTCTTACTTGGAGCCGATTTTTACTACTAAGTTGGGGTCGTCGATGATGGAGGGGCTCTCTGCAAACTGCTGGTAGGAGATGGCCTTCTCATGGAACTGCTCTGTAAGGACACACACACACACACACACACACACACACACACACACACACACACACACACACACACATAGCATATATGTGAATTTTCCCTCATTTTTCCACTGTTTTCCATACACTATATGACATGTATCTTGCATACCATTCTTTGTCTCAGCCTGAGTAGCTTACCTTTCGTGATCTCCCTGTTGTCAGTGAGTCCTCCACACAGAGAGATAGCGATAGAGGGCAGGTCGGACATGGGGTCAGAGTAGCTGTCCACCCCGCTGTCTCCTCCAGAGCTGACCGACTGCGGGGACAGACTGGCGCTGCGGAGGCCCGGGTCGGAGCAGCTCCTCACTGCTGCTCCACTGTCACTGCAGAAGAGAGGAGGCTGGTTAGCATTTAAAGGATAAGGCTGGTGTTTTCTTAATGCATTGCTTACCGTCAACAAATCCTATGAAAATAACAAAATTAGCAATGATTTTGTTTTGCCAACAAGTCTCGTCCATGTAGCAATGCATTAAAAAACACCAGCCTTATCCTTTAAAGTGTACTAAACACACGCAAACACACACATGCAAGCCTAGAGGGTAGAGAAGCGGGCTTGTGAAAATGTAGGTGAGAAAAGTGAATGAGTAACACCCCCCCCCCCCCCCTGTGCTCAGTTGACTTTCCCTGGATAAGTAAGGTTATAAATAAAACATACACACACACTTACATACTCACACTCACACTGAGCACTCAGTAAAGATACTGATAATGTAGGGTGTATTCCAGTTTGTGTTTGTTGTGATGGTGATGACTGCAAAAGAGCGACCAATGTGTGTGCATGTGTGTTTCCTTGTGTGTGTGTGTGTCCACATACCTCTTAGGGAAATACAGCGCTGCCACTTCAGGCTCCAGCTCTGTAATGTCGTCCAGGTAAATTCCATCAGAACCAAGATGGCGGCTTCTCTTGTCTGCAACAGAGAAAATTGATTGATCCATTTGACAGCTTGGCTTTGACTGCTGCTTCTGGTAGTGCAAGAACTTCAATCTCCTGCCCTTTTTCACATTTCCCTAACTAAAGAGGTTTCTCAAATCATTATTGATTTATTTTTGGCTTACAGTTCCTCCATTAGCAAAATGCACACACTCAGCAGTATGATGCGTTTTATCACAGAGTGTGTGACTTTTACACAAAATAAGTTCATGAAGAACCAATGACGTTACCTTTCCTCTTGGACGGAGAGTCCGTCTTGGCTTGTGGGCGAGGCACTGCGTTGCTCTCCTCCATGTCTGACATCATACGAGCTGCCGCTGCTCCCATAGGCGAGTCGCTAACCTGTGTCTCTGCTGCTATTGGCTGGGAGTCCATCCTCATGGGTTCTGACTCCACCCCAATCGTGACGACGGTTGCCTCATTGGCTGAGGCGTCTTCCGGCATGAGCAGCCTGAGTGACGACATTTCAGAGCAGGTTTCACGCTGTTCTGAAGACGATTCGTGAGGAATCACGCGGAAGTGTGTGCTTTCAGATACGGGGATGGACACAGGACAAACGGGTGGTGGATCGGACTTCACTGGAAGGAAGGACGGCTGGAACAGGAGGGAAGAGGAGGATGATACACTGACTATGGACTGATATATTACTGATCTATAACTTGAACATACTAAAAGCATATTCACTAGAAATATGAGAGACTGTTCTTCTCTGTGTGTTGCATGCATGTTGTGTATGTGCGAATATCTGTGTGTTTGTGTGTGTTTGTGGCATGCTTTGGTTACCGTGGCAGCCTGTGGCAGCTCCCCCCAGGCCCACAGCATGGCTGGATTCTGGTTGTCTGTGTCTGACGGCTTGGTCATTAGTTCAGAGTCACTCTTGGGAGTGTTGGGACGAGAGCCACTAGGGCTGGGAGAGGAAGAGACTATGAATAACAAGCAGGTTTACAGCATACATAACATTGTGTGGGTGTGTGTCAGAGTGTGTGTGTCTTTATTTGTGGGTCAGGTACCTCTGGATGGGGCTCCAGTCTCCGTCTGAGCGAGCGTAGACGCCAGTCTGTTTGTAGGAGCTGCTGGCTGTTGCCTCCTCTCTGAAGACATCCCGAGATGAAGGCCTGAAACACACACACACACACACACACACACACACACACACACACAGCACATACTGTGATTAGATAAATATAGATAAATCCACCCTTGGATACTCTTAAACTGTTATATATCATCAATCTGTGATTTTCACTGCATTCCAGGAGTTTTTGTGAAGTGTTGTAATCCCCTTTCCCTCAACCTGCCTTGTCTACTTCAGTTACTGATTTCCTACATTTTCCCAGAATTCCACCGCATCCAGCTGTGGGTTATAAGTGGGATGGATAGAGCAAGAGCAATAGCAATAGTAAGAGCAAGAGAGCAAGTTTATCCAGTTGAGAAAAAGTGAGAGTTGTGCCCCTGACTCAAAACGTAACATAGTCCAATACTTTGTTTGGACTATGTAGACTGCCCTCTTCATTGTTATAGGCCAATAAATACAGCACTCTACTGTAGGCTTGTGTGAATGTCAAAGCCAGCATGGTGTTGTTTTACAGTTGTGTACAGTAGAGTTGGGCTATCTGTAGTAGTTGCATTTAAATTTAGATGTAATATAACCCACACACACGTGCAAAGGTGGTAATAAATCATCATCAGTCACTAGGCAGTTATTTGCAACTGCTGCCATAGACATTCATCATCGCAGACTTTCACAACCACAACAACACAACATATGGGACACGGCTCCTAATGTTGTGTCCCTGACCTGCATACTGGGCATACTAGGCCGCTTTGGATCGAATACTGCACCGCACACCAGAGGCCAAGTCCCCTATGCGTACGTGTATGCACAGAGTCAAACATACACACATTCACAAACACAAACACACACACACACACACACACTGAAGCCATTTCCACTTTGCACATGTAAAGCTTTTCCTATCACATCCAGAGTTGCGGTAAAGCGAGTCCATGTTCCCCGAGGCAAGAATCATAGTGCTGACGTGAATGTTTCCATATGGCTTTGTGTGTTTTGTCAATGTGTATGTCTGTCTGTCTGTGTGTGTGTGTGTGTGTGTGTGTGCGCGCCAAGGCTGTGGCTAAAGGCTGCTCTACAACACGTGACGCTGCTCTGTTGATTCTTGCCTGCCAGACCCCAATTCCATTACAGCTGCTCACAAAGCTCATTTCTGTGATGAACTGTTTATCTCTGTCTGCCTCGCTGTCCGCCCTTTTTTCCTCCCTCACTCTGGCTCTTCTATCCATTTTCTTTTCCCCTTTGTTTGCACTCCATTCCCTTTATTTATGATGTACATTTCGCCACTTTTTCAAAAATTTCATTATTTCACTCCATTTATTCCATTCTTTAACCTTCTTTCTTTTTGCTGTCTTTGCGTTTATTTCACCTTCTCTTTCCTGTCTCCTTCCTCCCTTCCTTCCCTTCCTTTCTCCATTCCCTTGTTTCTCACCTGTTGCTCTCCATCTCCTTCCCTTCATCTGAGCTGATGTCGATGGTGAACATGTCTTCGTCCTCCGAGTAGTCGCCGCTCTCCTCCCTCCTCACGCTGTCTGCCCGAGCCTTCCTCCTCCTCTTCCTCCTCTTTTTCATCAGCATCATGCTTCCATTCTCTCCATTGCTCCCTGCAGAGCCCAGGGTCTGTATGGCCGGTCCGGAAATCTTGCCCATGAAGGAGGCGCTCATCAGATTGGCCCCATCTGATAAGATGGGAGAGGTGGCCAGGTAGGAGGGAACCACTTCCTGTTTAGACGAGAAACAGAAAGTCAAACAATGGACGCTCTCTTTGAAATGCAAATGCTGCCGATAAGCGACCTGAAAGGAGAGAGGCAGAACTTTGAATATTGTCTCTCTGGTTGCCTATCTTTAACCAGAATTTCATGAAGACATTATCAACATATATTTGTATTTGGATCAAATGTTACAAGAGCATTTCTTTGAACAGATTTAGATTTCTAGAGTTATTTTGACTGCATGCAACACAATGACCCTGTTGTTGTTTTGTTGTTGTCTGCGGTTTGTTGGTTGGTTCACATCCAGACCAAACAAAAAAGAGTCTGTGCAACCTGCACCCATATTAACTCGAGCATTAACATTAGACAGTGAGATATTCATTCTGAAAAACACACTGAAAAACAAAATTTCACACCCAGAATATCTTCTCTGGCATCATGTCTGGCAATATCTGTAAAATGAGTTGAAACAAGATTTTGCAGGTTTCATTTCCACTTGGAATACTGTTAAGGCCGTGCTCCCACTGAAATACTACTCCACTATTAGTGCTTTGCACAATTTGGGTCAAAAGCAAACAGTTAAACAAACGTGTGCCAGTCTGTTCGCAGAAACTCTTTCCGCTGTGAGCAGAGACGTTGCCAGCTCAAGAAGACAGCCAATCCAAAACACAATGTGCTCCCCAATTCTGTGAAAGAGGCAGTTCCACACTCCCTCTTTCTAGGAAAGGATAAGGCTTTCCAGGAGAAGTAACCCACTTTCAATGCAGGGGATTGTGTGTGTGTGTGTGTGTGTGTGTGTGTGTGTGTGTGTGTGCATATGTGTGCACACACTTTCTCCAGCAAACCATGAGCAGAAATGGTCTAAAACAATCAGCATTCTCTGTGCATGACTCATCGGACTAACACTAATGAGGCTGACATGTCAGAGCGAAGGAAAGTGAGCGAGAGAGACAAAGAGAGAGACAGAGAAAAAGAGAGAGAGAGAGATAGGAAGAGAGAAAGAGAGAGAGAGTGAAAGCAAGAGAGACAAAGAGAGAATTGAGGTACAAGTAGATGATTTGTGATGTGACAGCACTACCTCACGTTTTTCATCTCTGTGCCACGAAAGGGTTCAAAGACACAATCCTCCTCCTCCTCTCCTTCCTCAAACGTGCCTGAGAATCTGACACCGCTCTAGGGGGAATAAATCACCCACTTCCCGTTTCACGGCGGGCCTCCAGCCTCAGTAGCTCCACTGCTTGTTTATGCTTTCTAGCTGCTTACATCCTCATGTGCATACAATAGCATATAAACATAGCATTGTATCGTAATGTTACGCACAAATCAGCTCTTTCAAATTGGATGTTAAAACCTAGGAAAACCATATGAAAACGTTGGAGCTTCAATAAGTCAACTTTCCAAGAATTGAGAATTGATTTTTTACATTGACTTCCATGCATTTTTAAACTAAGTTATGAATGGTTTTCATGCACTAAAAAAAAACATAAAACCTGATTTTTCAGACAGCAAAGGTGACTCCTGACTTTTTACCCTCAGAGGTTTTGAACCAGCTGTCTTATAGTTTAGCTAATTTTCACTAATACAGAAGCAAAGCATTTAGTCTGCCTTAAGGATATTTCTTTGCCAGGAAACTCCAGTCCCTGTCTATGCTATCATATGGGGACAGCATTTAATGTAGGTCAGAAGGCAGAGGTTGGTAAATGCTTCATTCAGGACTCACTACTGAATAGAGGAATGCTGTTCAGCCAGAGCAAAGGGAAAAATTCTTGGCCTCTGTGCCAAGTCTGTACACTGCAGGACCTTGTTCAAACTATGACTATGTAGAGAGGAAAATGGTTTGGATAATACTTTTAGACTCTAAACAATGGGTGTGTCTGACTTTCTGGATATCGCGGAGGTGGAGCATGATGTGTGTTTTCATTTGAACCATGTTTTTATTTGAAAAAATACACTGAAACTATTATATCAGGAACTGAAATTTAACATTCAAAGTGTGTCCTCTATAACAACACAAATATTCCACTTTACCTACTTTAGTTCCCTAAGGGCTCAGAGGCAGTTCACAAATAGCACTACCTTTTCTGTTTTTCAGCTGTTGTCTAATTCCTGGTTAGGAGCTACAAGAAGTTACTTCTTCTAGGTTAGGAGCAAAACATTTGGAATCAAATCCATTCAAATACAATTTGCGTTGTACCAAAACCCTGATGTTATTTGCCCTTCTTTATCCCTGCTAAAGTGAAGTATTTGTTTCTATACCTGATCATTTTCTGTTTCCTGGACAAAGAACGCCTCTCCATTGTCTCCCAGCTTCATATGTAGATCCACTGGTTCCCCATTGATCTCCATGTCCACCTGGAGGAGACAAGAGAGGAGGAGGAGAGGAAATGAGAGGAGAGGAAACAAGAGGAGAGGAGAGGAGAGGACAAGAGATGAGAAGACTCTGCCTCAGTCCTCAAGGATCTACAAGAATACAGCTCTCTCAAAGTGATCAAAAAACATCAACTAAGCTCGCATGTTACACCTTTCACACAAACCACGAAGACGGCTGCCTTTAATCTCCTTACCACTTTCTCTCGGGAGCGGAGGACGCCCATCTTGCCGAAGCGAACGTGGAAGGGCGAGCACTGCAGGGAGCCATCGGGCTGCCTCACTACAATGACGTCGATACAGCCAGACAGGGTGGCGGGGTTGAGCCCCCGGTACAGCTCCTTGACCTGGACAAACACCTGGCCTGCCAACTGGCCCACGTAGTTCATGGTCTGACGGGTCTGATGGAGGAAAAGGGGGAAAAAAAGGGAAAGGAAGAGACAGAGTGGGATGTTTAAATGTGGTGTTTTTAGAAAGGAAAGATTTTAAATAATCGATTCATTCGCAAGCATACTGCAGGTACAAAACCGTGCATATGGTCATCATTCCAGGAATCATTACGCTAAAAACCAGTGCAGTGAGACTGAAATCAATTGCTGCCAGTAGATTCCACTTTGCTAATACAGACAACACACAGACATAACGGCGCCTCACACCTCGGTTAACCTTCAAAGGATGAGGTGTTTATGAACTGCCATCTGCTGGCATCCTTCAGTCTGTCAATCAAACCACTGATGACGTATGATCTGCCATAACTGTCCATCAATGGAATGGAGTGAAATAACTCCTGCTTTTCTGATCTGAGGTCAGTTTCTGAATTGCACCATGGTTGGTTAAGTGGACAGGGAAGCTGATTCCTATTCAGCGCTCATGGGTAATTTCACTGTGGACACTGCAGGACAGTCGGTGGCCTACATACTGTAGGAAGAACCTGCTGCCACTTTGACCTTCCCACCGTGCTCCCCCCTTCCAGATAATTCCGGAAATCCTATCCAACTGTTTTCAATTCACAGCAAAACCTGGACACGAGAGGTCAAAGGAGAAACAAAGTTAGACCAATCAGCACTGAAGGTGATGTCAGAACTTGCCATGGTGTTGATTGGTTGATTTAAACCAAAGGTGTAATGAGATAATCTAAAGGGCCTAGGCAAAGTTTTGAGAGACAAGTGAGAAGGTTTCTGGGACGCTGTGAATGTTAGGGTCCTGGAAAGGGTCAAGGATACTGTTGCACACTAGCCTCAGAGTGAGCGAGCGAGCGGGCGACTGTATTAGTCTGAGTATATCTATTGTTCCTCTTTGCATTGATCTCCACCAACTACAGACCACCTAGTCAATCTATTTCATTCATACATACTGCTGTAAACACTCAAAATACTGTGGAAGTATTTTGTTTCTGGCTTGACAATAACAATAACATAACAGAAGGGGGTTGTACAAATTCAATCTCATGTAAGTCAGTCTCCATAATCAAATCACACACACACACACACTTTTGTCAGGTTGCAATATTTAGTTCTCTCTTTATATAAATACTCCTCATACACTGTTCCTGCTTCTCAAAGTCCAAGCCAAGAAGGGTTCGCTACCCAACAGCTTTCATGGTGAAACTTCAAAAGCAGCTGGAACAGATCATGATGTTTTGTTCTGTTTGATAATGACTGATTGAAAACTCATCACTATTTGACATCATACAGTGCAAGCACATGCATTTGATTCCTAACCCAGTACTGATCCTCTGTTGCTGTGCCTGCCTCTATTTCTGTCTGTCTGTTTCTTAATTGTCCAAAAAATAAAAAATAAAATCCACTGGACTTCAAATGAAGAGTTGAAGATGTTTCACAACTCATCTGAGAGGCTTCATCAGCTCAGTTAATCTCATTTTTTTTCCTATTCAAAGATTACAACAGCCTCCCCTTAAAAAAACTACTACAATGTAATACAAATATGACTGTTAGACGCTTCGTGTTACATAGTTGGCAGATACAGATAAACTTCTCTTACTGCCAACAGTCTTGGGCAAGCAAATGGAATTTTAATTTATTTTTGCCTATGATATTTAGCTCCAAGCATAAGCAGTCTGGTAAGTAAATAACTGATATTAAAATAATTTCAGCAGTCAAACCCATGATTGCTCAATGCAAAAAAGGTATCAGCCACCAGCCATCTTGATAAAGGCTTTCATCACATCAGCACTGGTGTGGTATATCTTTTGTGATATATCAATAAATATGGGAAACTGAAGATACAGCCTGATCATTGTGTGTGCACCCAATGCAACATCTAGTGACTTCATGCTCCAAACAGAAAAAGAAAATCAATTGTCGACGAGATTATTTAGGTTTCTGTGACGCAAACCCCCAGTGGATGAGCATGGGGTTCAGAAGTGATGGATCCCAATCTTCCCTCGCCCTCACAACTCCTGGGAGTGTGTGGTCATCTAATTTCAGGGAGTTGGGTGAGACGCTGGTGTGTCTGAGGGAGAGAAAGTGGTGGGGAGGGGGGTCTGACCTTCAGCCAGTTGGCAGTAGGCCCCAAAGACGTTTACAGCACCAGGGACGATAGGGATGGATCGATGCCAACATGCCCATTCTCTCTGAGCCTGTGTGGGCCAGTAGAGGAGCCCCCTTACTAAAGGACAGGGTCTCTCATGATGGGGCCTCAGACTTGAATCTGAGCAGCAGCTGACATGTCTGTATAATGCCTTCACCATGTTACATTATTAGTTTCACTCCTCAATGAGGCTTTGAGTTACAAAGCTGTAGGCAAAGCCAGCTGATTCTGAAAGCAGAGGGCTGTTTGTGTGAAATGCTGCTGCTTTTAGAAGCACACGCTGCAGAGTAACTTCCCCCTAAAATAGATTTTCTTCTGTCAGACAAAGCAGAAAGAGGAACAATGTCTCATAACATTGACGCCACAGCTTGGTAATAGACTGAGTTATGACAGATAAAACATGCTTGCATAAGCATTACTATAACTTAACAAACCCCTTGAGAAATCCTGTTTTTTAAGTAAATGACTTATGCTTCACTTAATTATGGTCTAACAGATTTACAAGCTGCAAGTATGAAGATTTCCTTTCCATAGGAATCTGTTTGGGCCACTCATCAGATGATGTCCTGCAATTATGGCTTTCATTTTCACTATTATTAATTTTAAATCTCAGATTAGTTAGATCAGTTCACATAGGCATTACAATACATAAGCCTTACAAAACACTTTTCCCAGTCAAAGGTCTTAATGGAAAGACATACAAAATGACCCAGTAGTTGATGATAGGTAAAGGGCTGACTGAATCTATCTTACCAGTATAAATGGGAAATTTAAGTGATGAATCATCTGTTTACATTACAATAAATTTGGCTAAAAAAAGCCTTATAATAACAAATCAGCTACACATGTCTTAATGGAAGAAAATGAAAACTAGACTGTTCAATATGTTGGTGAATGGCTGACTCTCATAACATCATGACAAATTCAGCGACGAATGATAAATGACTACCGTCCAGGTAAGATACAGTATTGAAAATAGTTGACAGACATATTGGACAGCTGTATGAAAAAGAGCCCATTCATCACCTATTTCATTAAACAGACAGATGCAGGAAAATGACAAAAACAAACCCTACCTTGTAAGCAGGACAAGTTGATAGCCTTCACCAACACACGGAGACTGTCGTATCCTCAGCGGTGAATGACAATACAAGACACGGACATCACAGAAGAAGCATTTCCCGAAAACGGTGGCGCGTGAGATACACCTCGCTGTCATCGGCTGTCACCAGCACATAGTGACTATTTAAAGCGCAATATTGACATTCTCTCTCTCTCTCTCTCTCTCTCTCTCTCAGGGAGCCTAGTCAGTGAATGACATCATGTGCAAGCGAAGCTGGGCTGCTGACCAATCAGCGTTGAGTTGTTGAGTTGTTAAACGCAGCGCTTGAGCTGCCACTGTGGCAACAAGGTTGTTATTGCAGCCACTTGCATTGTTGCAAACTGGTGACTGCGCTAAATTGCTATTCTCAAAGTAGTAGGGGGGATTTTGGTGTATAGCTTATGGGTGTTATTTTATATCGGAATACGCCTTGTGATACAATACAAATTTCGTCCCAGTAGTATTATTGTTGGGATATTGTTGCATATTAGCCTATAGGATCACTATAAAGTTGCTTGTGATGTTAGAGAGCTCTACCGGAAAATCTGGTCTGCATGTAATATGATATAAACTTCGTTTCTTTGTTTCATAAGTTAGTTTTCATTCATTTAAATAATATATATCGATGGTCCCATGCCTTATTTTTACGTTGTGAGGTTTCTAGGCTGTGATATTTGAGCTGAATGTTACATTGCTGTAAGTTTTTACGCTACAGTGTTTCAATACAGAGCACCGTCCGGAGTAAAATGTTTACATATGACGGTGGGAACCGGTCGGCGCTACGTCAGCGCGTCGCTTTGAAGTCACCGCATCAGTCAAATGCAGTGAGGTGATCTTTCTGGCCAATCACAGCCCTCTGTGGTCCCACAGGCGATGTTACCAGTTGAACCCAGTTTGTCTGAAGCTCTGACCGTGTCAGGAGGAAGTGGTCTACTCTCTGCTGAACTCAACAGCTTACCAGACCAGAAGTGAAACCAGCAAAACCAAATGTGCAATGTTTATGCAAGGGCAAAGCAATTCTTTCACACACTCTTTATCTCTCTTTCTCTCTCTCTCTCTCTTACACACACACACACACACACACACTCGGACACACTTCACTAACTATGCTATAGTCCCAATGTAGGCCCCCGGACAGATTTCCCCCCTCATCGACTGACACACTGACATGCACTCTGTCCTGCTTTGTAGTTCTCTGTGTGTGTGTGTGTGTGTGCGTGTGTGTGTGTGTGTGTGTGTGTGTCTGCATTAGAGCTGGGAACGCGGCCAAAATCTTGACAGTAACATATGTCTAAATGGAGGAGGAACTCTCAGCAAAGCCCCAAATATGTGATAGGCAACACGCTACTGCAGCCTCACGTGCAGCCACTCTCCATGAGGAGCCGCCAGTACTGTATGTGTGTGTGGTGCGCACGCGCGTGTGTGTGCTAAGTGTTTTTCCGCCTGTGATGGGGCCTTTCTGGCCTTTGAGAGAAAAGGAAGAATGCATGTCTTTGTTAGGGTTTTTTCATCACAGTCTACCAACCCTCAATCAGCCTTGTGTGTTGTTTTAGTGATTGTATATCTGCTGTACAGCACATAATGTAGTATGTTGGACTCTTGTTTACTTTTGAAACGTTCACTTTGTCACACAGGATCATGGTTTTTAAACACGAATGAGAATGAAGTGAATAAATCAAACAACAATATAGTACTCCACTGATGAATTTGACATAGTTTCATGACTGTAGGTCATATGAACTGAGTGGAGGTTGATTACGTGTTAGGTAACAGGCAGAGAGTCTTTCACAATGTGGGTTTACAACACGTCACAGCGTCGCTTACCAGTCTACAGCTGTAGTGTCTCATGTTTTACTGGTCTGAGCTCTAAGCTGACTCACTAGTGTGTGTACATGTGTGTGTTTTGGCCTTGCAGGTTTAGATATGTTTCAGTGTGTTTCCAGAGAACTTTGTCTCTTAAAAGTGCTGACACAACAGCCTGCACAAGCCTGACCTGACCTCACTTGTGACCTGATATTAAGCAGTTTTATGAATGGGTAGAACATGGTGGACTAGTTTTTCATTTCACTGTATATCAGTTATGTAAAGTGTCCTTTCATCTGGTCTCCGATTCTGTCCATCAACGTCATTCATCTGAAAATGTGGATGGCTTCAGATATGGGAAATTTGAAAGTGTGCTGTAGCAATTTCTTCCTCGTGCCAAGTAATCTTTCCTCATACCAAATGCTTAAAATGAGAATTAGAGGAAAGGCAAGGAGTCTCCCCTGTGGAGCTAAAGTTGGTTTTCAATCTATCATGAGTTTTCACTAAGCCTCTGGGACAAGACTACTAGCTGCTACACTTTTAGTCACACTCAAGATGCAGCTCAGCGTTTCCTTTTAGAGAACATTTTTAACACATTTGTTGCACTGAAACAAACAATTCATAATTGTGAGTAGTGTGCTTACCCTGCAAGTTAGACTGACATGTGAAAAACTTATTCTAATGCTTCCTCATCACAAGACTTTGGGGCTATTTGCATGTCAGGAGCATTACACACATCAGTGTGAAGTTATCTGTCTCTTCCTGATTACAAGGCAAATATGTCGACCCTTTAATAACTCAGGATGACACACATTATCTTATTCCAATACTATGTATTGGTCAGCAGGTATTATTGCCACTACATGCCTTGCACAGGCTGTCCTGAGGTCAAGCTCTAAAATGTCATTGGTTTCTTTCCAATCAAAGGATACATGGGCGACACAGCTGTTCTTACACATGTTTCCAACAACAAGTTGCTTCGCCAGGAAGAGTTGAACTCAGCCAATGCGATTTGGCTGGCCGGACCCAAACATCATATGATAGAGATTTCATTTTCAACATGTGCTATGGTGAGTGCCAAGACCAGTATCAGGCTACAAGAAGCAAGTTGAGATGTTATCTGATATGATGGGTGTCAGAAAAACACTCAGCAAGAGATTTAGCATCAGGAGAAATATCTGAATTCCTAGCCACATTAAACAAAAGTATAACAAATATATGCAAAATTTTATTTGCCTTAAATTTTGAAAACCCCTCAAATCCCTTTCATTTACTTTATTTTACATCCATTCACACACACACGCACACACACACGCATACATACACACACACACACACACACACACACACACACACACACACACACACACACACACACACACACACACACAGAATTAGAAAGGACCTCATTTGATACCTGTAAGCTGACCTACCAATACCAAGTAAGTCAAAAATGAGTCCTCTCTGCTGGGAGGGCGTGTCTTGGCCGGTATGGTCTCACATTCAGCCAATCACAGCTTTGGATACGGGGTTTCGTTTCTGAGGTGACTACTCTCTGAGAACCAATCACGTTGTAGTAGGACAACCATTTGTTTCGCCTACAGATATCTTCCAAGAAATAGTAAACAAAGTGATTTTAAGCAGAACAGGGGCCAACTTTTTTAAACCTGTGAGAGAGGAAACATTTGTTTGTTGCTCAACCACACTATCCAGCCAGTCAACAACTCGCCACATTTAGGTGTTACACCACCTAGTTTTATTCAATAACAAAGATTCTCATTCATAGCCTATTTCTAGGCTCAATGCTTGACCAATCACCTTGCTCTGTTACACAGCCAAACTTTGTCTGTGCAATTGGCTCCACCATGATGGGACTATTGCTTGTTGCTCTGTAAGATTTCACCATAAACTTAACTTTAAATCTAAGGTGCTGCAAGACTTCAAAAACACGAAGAGCAACTTTTTAAAACTTGCATATTAGTTATTCTGATTCAGCCTCATCTCACTTGCCTCAACAAGGGCATGCTGGTTTGACAAATCCATTACATAATCCTTTCATAGACTCAGTTGATATCAGAGCCTCTGATTGGCTCAGGCGATACTGGCCTGAGAGTCATAAGACATGAGAGCAACATTAGCTGGAACAGCCAAGATTTGATACAAAACTAAAAGGGACAAACAGTTTGCCCTTAATCTGTTTGATAATAATAGTAAGGGTTTGCTAATACCCAGCAGGAAAAAAACATTGAGGATATTGTTGATGGTTTATGGCTGTAGACTGTGAAAAGATTTTGAGACTTTGAGAGACTTTGATAATACAATTAGCCAAAACTTTGATAATGGGTATAAAGAATTAAGGAAAGTAAAACTGTCTGACTGAAGAAATAAAGCAGGTATATTTTGAAAAGAAATGTAAGCATCCATAAACATCCACGGGGGTGTTTTGATCATAACTGCGGCATATAGGCACATGACCCAGAACTTTGGACTCTCAGTATTTCCAAAATAGGTTGGATTCAGACAGAAAAGTTATTCCCTACCTAATTGCAACCACGGGCTCATTGATAGTTTAATAATTTTATCCCAAAATGCTTTAAATCTATCTTGGAAAAATAGTTACATGAAATTAATGAATCAATATTGCAAAAGCATTGATTACACACACAAAAATGGCACTGTTTTGAAAGCAAATGCCATTAGATGGCTAATATTTTTTATGATAATACGTAATTAATCTTACTTTCATGCAAGCAATCATTTTGTGTGACAAAGATCTTATTTTTTGGAATGAAAGTGTTTTTCTCAAACTAGATGAACCCAAAGTGCAGGGTTAGTGAAAAGATCACCTGATCCATCAACCTATCTCTCCACGCCACCCAGCTTTCCCCCCATTTTCACCTCTCATTCCCCCGTCACCCCCTTTTTCTTTTCTCACCCTCTCCCCCCCAAACTGCAATCGGATCAGATTGTCTTACAGGGGGGATTTCTGAAACACACACCCCTGGTCTCGCTGTCTCAGCTGCCTTAAAGCTGGCCGTGCCAGTTACTTTCCCCCCAGAAACACACTCGCTCTCTCTGATATGCCTGGTTAGATCCATACACACACAGAAACAAGCATGACACATATCCACACACACACACACACACACACACACACACACACAAACACACCCTGTCTTTCTTCTGTATTTCACTTCATTTGAAATGCATCTACGTAAAAGTAGAGAATGTTGCAACACAAAAGGAAATGAATAAGATAATGATGATTAATGGCTTGTAGGAGAAGTAGTGGAAGACACTGAAGCCTACAAAACATGATTTGGCTGATCAATTAATGTAAACTGCATGAAACAAGAATGCACTCCACACTGCTTTTTCACCATCACTTTCATCATGAGGGTGAAGTTCATCATGATGGTGAAGTTCAACACGATGTGCTCTCTCCTACCCGTAATTCATCATGCTGCATTTCTCATAAGGCTTCCACACATGCAGAGAATTTACAAACTACTTTACCCAGCTCCAGGTGGTGTCAGTGGCATCGTGTTCAGCCTCATATAACTCTTCAAAGTCCTCTATCGATATCATGGTTCCATCATATGTTCGATCCCAGCAGCGGATCCTCAACCTCTCTCGGGCCTTCGCTATAAGCTCAACTGTATGAAAACTCCACAGGTTTGGTGTCTGCAGCAGTCGTTTGACGAACTGTCAAGCTCATTCAAATTGATTCTGTCCCTTAGAGAGCGTGTCTCCTCTCTGGGAGTGTGTCAAGTGTCTGAGTGCGGTGTGTGCTTGGTGAACAGAGTCTTACTAAATTTACCTGGGACCCCCGTCAGAAACCTGAGAAGGGCCTCGGCTGGTCATCATCGTACGACAGACGCTCTGACTTCTTAGGCATTTGGGGAGGCATATATGTTAGGATCATGTGCCAGTATGCTACTGTCAGTGTTGTTCCACATACACACACACCAGTCAGACGACCTATTACCTTGGCACAACATTCACTCTCTTCATGCGTGCCTCACAGTTATTTCAATATGTAAATTTCTCATTTAGTTAACACTGAGGCTGTGACACCTGTTGTCGCTGTTGACCCCATGTTGACTGTGGGGCAGTCACTGACATTTACATAACACCAGTGCACCTGTCGCATTGGGGTGAAGTCCAAGTCTCCCTGTTCCACTGACCACTGTAATTAATATTACACTGTTGTCACTGATTTGATTAAACTGTTGACCTTTGGTATATAATGTATTTGATAGGCCCGCTGACTGCTAAATGAGCTGCAACCGTTGGATGCATCTCCAGTTTCTTTGCATCCTTCTCCAATAGAGCACTGCCCTCTAGCGTTCACATAATGCAATTACATGCGTTGTCAGGGACAAGGACCTGCTGTTGCCTTTAAAGACTCCGTTTAAACTCGATTTTTAAAAACGATTTGTCGCGCATTCAAGTGTCTTTGGTCGGAAATAATAAGAAATGGACCCAGTAACAAAAGTATTTTGGAAGCTATTATTTTATTTTATAAATCAAGTGGCACAGAGCTACTTTTGGGGTGCAGTGGCAGAATGAAGAAGATAGAATGATGTGTATGTCATTGATGTATCAGTACTAATACTAATACCAATAACAGCGCATCACTGCTACAATACTCCCCCTAAATTCAAAATCTTGGAAACTCGATTATCATACAAAATTACCTCTTTTCCCAGTCATATACTTTGTTGGGTGTTCATGTGTGTTTAAGCGTTAGTTCTAATATTTCCGATAGCACCTAAAGGCAACATACCTCTTGCTGCTTTCACGGTATCCTCCTCCTGTCGCATATTGATCTAGCTAGCTAACGTTAGCTATTGTGTCAGAATGGTGTCTGTCGTATGTAAATGTGTGTCCGTTGTTTCTGGCTGAAGGTATTTGGCATTTGGCGGCTTTAATGTTCCGTGCGGCTAATTTAAAAACCATCGGTAAAGCGGGAACAGGCTGGTAGGTGGTCTTTGAAATCACTGAGACGTAACATATTGTTCACGTCCACTCGACTCTCATGAATCAGCCGGCTAGTACGCTAGCTATGCTAACTAGCCAGTAGCTAAGATCACCTCAGCCAAGGATATTAAACGGCTCCTTTGTTGTTTAGCTACTTTCTTGATAGTCACTAGTTAAAAACCAACACATTTTAACGTTGTGAAGCTTGTAATTTAGCGGTAGTTAGCTTTTATGACATCGGTTTATTAGCTTTTACGACATCAAAGCTGGCTATTTGTTGTAGTTGAGTTAGGTAGCTTATCAAGCTAACGACGACAGCAAGCGAACCCAAGCACAGTAACTTAGTGTTAATGTTACTTTCAAGAGAGTTTACTAACGACATTGCAGGCTGTTAAATCAAGTCAGACCTCTGGAAGAGTTAGACACGTTAGTAGCAAAAGATCCATCCAGTGTTGGCATTTAACACGACGAAAAGAGAGGAAACGTCAAATCAAAACAACTAGCTAGCTAGCTAATTTGAACCTATGAAATTAATAGCAACCAAAGTCTAAGGTAATTTACTGCTCGTCTCTTAGCATAATTTGCTGACCAGAGAGCTGGCCTTCTCGACCTATGTATGAGGGTTTGTTTAAGGTCTACTATGAAAACTGAATGTCCCCTAAGTGCCCGTACTTTTCCTGCAAACATAGCAACTTGTAGTACACACACAAAAAGGTTTCCTGAAGGCCTACTATGGCACTCAATGTCCCCGAAGGACCCATACTTTCCCTGCACACACTACACACTAACAGACTGTAAAACATAACAATTACACTGGTTGCCTTTTTCGGATGCTTTGAAGTGGCTAGCCATGTAATGTACTGTTATTTCATGTGAGAACAGGCTCCACATTACCCTCCTTCTTCCCTCCACCTCAGGCACTTTCGCCGGACGATGGACGAGCTGGTCCATGACCTGGTGTCAGCGCTGGAGGAGAGCTCAGAGCAGGCAGCGCGTGGTGGCTTTGGCGATGGAGGGGACCACGCACTGGCTGTGGGCTGTCTGCTGAAGAGGCAGGCTCGAAAGCGGCGGGGCAGAAAACGGCGGTCCGACAACCCCCACCCACCCTGGGAGACAGGCCACCTCAGTGAGGGCTCAGAGTCCAGTGTAGATGAACACAAGGTGAGGGAGAGTGAGTGGATGGAAGAGAGAGATGGTCTAGTGGTTACAGAGTCCCTTCTTCAACCAGGAGGTTCCAGGTTGAAGCCCTGTGTCTGCAGGCTCTGCTCTTCTGGAGTATCCTTGAGCAAGACACTTCAGAAGGTCCTACCAGGTCCAGAGGCGCTTTTTTGTAGCTCACCCTGTGTTCTGGAGGAGGGCAAATGAAGAGGGAATTTCCCAAGGGGGATAAAAAAGTGTGTCATTAGATGCAGGGAGAGGGAAGGAAGGGGTTGACTGCAGGGTTTCAGGTTGGGGCTGTGTAGTCAGCATTTGCACTTTCTATGTAGGCTCTATGTAGAGTCAATGGATGTTTAATAAGAAAAAGTCTGTTTTCTACTTCAACTCTGGAGCTGGTGGACAGTGAACTCAGATTGTTTTTCCCCTCTATTCCTGTGCTACGTCTTCACCAGTCACTATATATATATCCCACACTGGTGCAAAAGCATTACAACTCTAATCCGGTTCAATGCTTTGGTCCTGTTCTTCTTACTGGAAGTCACTAGTTTTTACAGTGACAACAGGCTTTCATAAATGTTTCATAAATTTAGCCTCACTCTTCTATCGTTTAGGCCCAAATGACATCTTCATGTTTGAAAACACTTGCATTGTTCTTGAGTTATTGTGTTCGAATGCTTAAAGTTCCAAACGTTAAGCGTCAATATCGCAATACACTGTTTACCATACTGACATGTGTTGCAGGACTACCGTGCCAGCACAGGAGGTGTCTCTGCTGCTAACAGCCATGGCCGCGACAACAGCGACTCGGACGAACAGCTGGGCCCCAAACGCCGCACTCCCCTCACAGCTGACATGGGCCGAAACAAGCGCCCGCTGTGGCAGGATGACATGGGCGTACTGGGCTCCGCAGAGGGCACCCGTAGCCTGAGGCGGCGACGTAAGGTCAAACGAATGGCTGTAGACCCACCTCTGGAACCGGGTGCCCCCTCCTCCACCATACTAGGGCCCCCGCCTGTCCCCAAAGCCCACACTGGGGCCAGGTTGCCTGGGGTTGTAGCGGCTGAGGGAAGGGGTGCTATGGAGCTCGGGGGAGGTGGGATGGCAGGGCCAGGGGGAGGGAAGAGCAGAGTGAAGAAGAGGAAACTGACCGCCCACAGGCTGGGAGTGGAGGCTGCAGATGAAGGGGTGGTGGTGGAGAGTGAGGACCCCATCTCAGCTACAACAGAAGGGTCCAAGGACAAGATGGAGTTGGAGGAGCAGAAGGGCTCAGATGAGGACATGAGTGACAGGTGGTTAGTGTTTTTTTTCCTACCCTGTGTTTCCAGAACTTGCGACTCCACTGTTGATGCTCCAGGGTGTGAGTGTGTGTGTGTGTGTGTGTGAGAGAGAGAGAGGGGAGGCAGAGTGTATGCCAAGAGGTGAGGAAAAACTCTATGCTAACTAGTTTTTCTTCTGGTAGATAATTATTCGATTCAACTTGATATGTTTGTTGCTTGAAATGTCCTTAATGTATTTTTTCCTATCCTTTTCTTCCTCTTTCTTTGTCAGTGAGACCAGCAGTGTGAGTAACAGCAGTGATGGAGGCCTCTACACCAATGATGAGGGGAGGCAAGGTACTCACTCAGAAATTACTCAAATTGACACCAGGATCATGCACAGATGTATGGGGGACAGTGGCTCAAACTAAAAAACTGGGTACAGCAGCAGAAAAAAAATCAGGATTTTTTTTTAAAGAATGGTACCCTTTTTTCTCAGCAATACACTGCCCTATTAAAAGTAAGGGGTAGGGGCTTGACACCTGCTATCTCTACATATGGCAGATTGACACCACAAGTCAGATTTCATGGTATGAGATCACATCTCAGTATGTCTACACCTGGCCTGAAAATGGCTGTTATGGGATTATACAAATACAGCTTGGGGCTGTATTTATTTAAATCTGTATCTATTACTTTTTCTTTGCTCTCCCGCTCCATGTCTTTACATTGTCTGTATTGTGACTGATTGCTGTTTTGAAGATCCAATAGCAAGTTGAGAATAATCCATATTCTTCCTCCTGGTGTGGTTAAATGCGAAAGGTTCCATGGAAACAATAAGTTTTCAAAACAAACATTTTTCTACCTTTGTGATGCCAAGCCAGTTCATCCTATACAATGGCAACCAAAGGAGAATTTCCTCATACTTTATCCTACATCAGTGCTGGACATCAGGATTTTTCTGGAGTGTGGAGCAACTGTGCAGTAACAATGTAGCAAGCATGTAAAAAGTTATACTTCTATGATCACTGCATCTCTACCACTGCCAATGAACGTCAGGTCACATTTTCATTCTTTCCCTTCCAGGTGATGATGAGCAGAGCGACTGGTTCTACGAGGGCGAGCCGGGCTCCGGTTCAGGGCCTGGGGGTGCGTGTGGGGTGGCCGGAGTGGTTCCCTGGTGGGAGAGGGAGGCGGGGTCGGAGGAGCTGGACCTAGCTGACCCCGTCTTCAACAGCATCCTCACCGGATCCTTCCCCCTCATGAGCCCCGGAGCACAGAGAGGTAGGCAGCAAGCAGGCCTAAAGGGAACAGACAGGTGGGATACTTGGCTTGAGAGCTACAGTATGATTTTTATGAACTCAGACACATTGAAATGGAAGAAAGAAATGGAATGGAATGGCTTTTGAAGGCAGTTTGAAAGTAATTTTTAAATAAAATAAGATGGTAGGAGTCAAAAGGTGTGATTGGCTTTTATATACCAGTCACATGAAATGTTGCAATGTTGTTGCAGTCTCACTCATGACCAATAGGAGGCAAGTGCTGCATACACACACAATGCAGGGCAATGTAGTATAGCTGCGAAGTGTGGTGGTAAAATCATGGTGAAATTTCCTACCTGGGTTCAACATGCAGTATTAAAGCAACAGAATAAATATTCTCTTAGCAGACATTTCTCAGATGATTAGATAGTATTAAGCATAGCCTACAATAGTCATATCAAGACCACAATGGAGATGGGCCAGTTAATCGTTCTTGTGTTGTCCATGGATTGTTTTTGTGTCCCGCCACCATGGTACAGGGTATGTGCGATGTTGTGGCGTCATGGTGGCGCCTGCCTGTCTGTCTCTCTGTGTGTGTATAGACACATTCTTGTGAACAACAACAATAACTCAAGAACAATACATGATAGAAACTTCATACTTACACCACAGGTTAGGTTCCCCCTGTAGAGTAGGTGATCTGATTAGATTCTGTAGCACCTTGCTGCATAAATGTGCGTATTAATGAGGAAAAAATGCTGTAGTTCATATTAATATCACCCATGTGTTATGTGAAGACCAGTATGTTGACATAGGAATATTTACTAATTAATTAGCTTAATTAATGACCTTAGCATAACTGGTCATGTTTATATCATGGTCATTATGGTGGGGCATTAGGTAGCTCATGTGCCTCTTGTTAATTTGATTTAGTAAGTATTACTCCAGTGGGAACAGTCTGCTGCATTTGAATGTTATAATGGTCAAATTAATGTAATCATTTCAAAAAACATGTCATGAGTTTAATTACTGACTAACCCATGCTGTGTTGATCAGGGTTCCAGGCCAGGCTAAGTCGTCTCCATGGAAACCAGCAGGCCTCTGAGGGGGGCCTGCAGGGGGGCTCGGGCCAGGGCTTCAGTGACAGACTGGGGAGACAAGCCCAGGACTCCCATGAGTGAGTGGCGAACAAACCACTGTTTCCCTCAGAAATCAATTCAAACTTAATTGTAACACAAATCTGGTTTGGAAACAACAACAACACAACACAAACAACACAATAAAATCCCACAATAAAATTGGTGAAAACTCACAACATAAAAGTAAAATAAAACAAATCACAACATATGCTACACACACAGCAGTTGACAAGACCAGACAGGGAGTCAGTTTTGTTAATTTGATAATATTGGTTAAACATCCATCCCAGTTTTTGTTCTAGTGCAGACTATTACCTTTAAAGTACACTAATTTGGATATTGTATTTCTATAAAATTGTTATTTCTAATAGATCCTATGCCTGTGTATGTTTTGGGGAGGAATTGGATTGAATTCAGATTTTTTTTTCTTTTTTCATATATCAGATTTTGTCTAAAGGCAAATTTCTTGCTGTTGTGGCCTGCCACTGTTGAATTAATAATGGGAAGCACTTGTGCACACACAAATATTTTAAGTCAGTCACTTCATTTTAACATACTGTATGTTAAAATCAGAGTGGGCTTACCAAAAGAAATGATGATGTATATTAATTTGTTTTCTGTCTCTGGAGCTCTGTATTGGTGTGAGTTTGTGGCCTAAACTACATTGTTTCATGTCCAACAGGCCGTGGTTTAGCCCAGGCTCTAGGAGAGAACATGGACAGGTGAGAGACTTCGCTTCTTCCCACTCTGATTCAAATTGCTAGGAAATGTCATTCTATTTTGATCTTATAATACAAGGACCCAATGTAGTCGATGTTAAATTTGCTTCATCAGCTTTGTGTTATTCTTAATACAAGAATGATTTAATTGCTGCTTGATTGTTAAGTTTAACTTTTTCTTCCACTCCCTCTGACTATCTTTAGTTGCACTGGGACTCTCGGGCAGACAGAGGACATAGGAGAAGCTGTTCAGTAAAAACAGCCAGCAGGTGAGAACAGTGAGAACAGAGTTGAAATTTCCATTCCACTATCTATTTCCATTACTTCCCGCAGTCCCGTCAACATATTAACTCCTCCCTGGTTTCACACCACTTAATGATATTTTTAGAACAAATAAAAATGTAAACAAAGTAGTGTTATTTGAGGTAATGCTAATGCTGCATTATTTTTCTGTTCCTGGGCTGGTTTTGCAGACAGACCAGTGGTCACCTAGGCTCTCTGTGTACGGGGGATGTCAAGCGGAGGCGCAAAGCAGCCCCCCTCGGCTCCACCGCCCCCTCAGGTATTGGACACACACCTAGCCATACCTAGCGCACCATCTGGCACTTTTTACCAACTGCTCCGTTTATTGTCTTTTTGGCTCTCGTTTTCTCCCTCGTTTCCCTCCCCCTCTCCTGTCCTCGTTAGCTCTCTCAGTCGAGCTCAGTACATTAAGCAGCCTCCTTTTCCTCCTCGCCTTCTGCCTCTCCCTTGTACTGATATTGAGACAATTGAATGGAAAAAGTAAAGAGAGGGTTTGATCCCACAGTCTTAAAAGGTTCGATTGAAGAAAAGATGTCCCTCTTCCTTCCCATCGCTCTCTCTCCCTTCTTCTCCCCCTCCCTCTCCCACCATTAAACCCTGCTTTAGCTCTTAACTCCCTTTCCTCCTAAGCTATGTTGGACAAGAGTCAGCTGGCTGGTCAAACCGTCAAAGCAGAGATACTGGATTACCTCTTAGCCAATCGTACTTGTGTCTAACCACCCCCCCCCCTTCTAAACCACTCCCCTTACCTCTGGGACAGTTGCTGTGTTGGGGGTGGGAGAGGGAAAAGCCTAATGGTGTTACCTGCATACTAGAAAGAGGTAATAGGGGTAATAAAGGGGTAATAGGTCAGCCTCTGGGATCGGCCGTTAGACTTCCAGGAAGAGGGATTGGAATTATCTATGGAATGGGTACTTCTCATCATTGGATGTACTTTCGAGTAATGTTATTTTGACTGGAATTGTGACAAAGACGGTTGTACAGTTATATATCACTTTTTTAAATGGATTGTTTTCAGAGGAGCTTAGCTGTTTGAGCCAGCTCCAAGTCTTAATAAAGCATCTGCTTCTTTTATCTCATCACATCTCTGTTTCTCCCCCTTTCTCTTATCATCGTCATGTATAGCACATATTGCAAATGGTTGGTAGGTTGGTTTGGGAGGCTGCCTTGTAATTGAAGGATGCTGATTTGTTTTCTGGTACTGACAGTGCTCCACCCTGTCCCTCTAACCTCATCTATGTGCTTCAACCTGCTCAAAGGATGGGTACTGAAAGCTAGCTAACATTAGCTTAATACTATGATCCATCATGTATGTTGTTGTAGGCATATTTGCCCCTACAAAAATAAACTATACATAAACATATTTGCTATTCCACACACAAAAGCTGACAAAATCCCCTGTCTCTCTGCTAACATGTTTCCCTCTCTTTTCAGGAGTGGTGGGTGAGAACGCGGCTCCCATTCCTGAGACAAACATGGGGAGCCGCATGCTACAGAGCATGGGCTGGAACCCGGGGATGGGCCTGGGTCCCGAGGGCAGGGGCATCACCGAGCCCATCCGGGCCACACAGAGACCCAAGGGCACAGGCCTAGGTTTCAACTGAGCCCCAGGTCTCTGCATCCTGAACCCGAGGCAGGCTCCGATGAGACATCCCAAGAGCTACATGGAGGACGGAGATTAAATGCTGCTTAGGGTGATGAACAATGAAACGGGGTCCAGAGTAATCCAGCAATGTGAGTCACGAGATGGGAAAGAGTGAGACGTAACTGCAGGAGAAGCGAGCCTTAGGAATGGAGTCTGTGATAAAAGACAAACTTTCCCATATTGGGGAAACAGCAAGAGGCCTAGGACATCTACGCAGCCTGCTCACACAATCGGAGAGAATGAAACACGACCATGATTGAATGAAACCGAGCTGGAGAAGAGATTCCTTGCGAACATCGCCTCTTGCAAGAAACTCCATGTCAGAGAAAATAAATGACATTCATGCCTCATTGTTAGTGTTAAACTGGCGTTCCGCCTCAGACCCTTTACCTCAGACGCCAGCGTGACAGGCCAGAGAAATGGGGGCGATGTTGAAGTTGACCACGTACCGGGAGCAGCACTGCAGTCAGAGTGCGCTGATGATGATTGTGTGGTTTCTTTTCAATCAGTGGTATTGGTTAGAGACTTAAAGATAAATGGGTTTGTCTGATATTGCACAGGAAGTTTGGAATTAAAGACTATTCGAATTGGCCCATACCTCGAGGTTCATTTCTAGGTCCTTTTTTAAAACAGTTTTATTGGAATGAAGTTAGGGTACACTGTATGGATGCGCATTAGGATATCTGGGGGTTTTCCCATCGACTTTATTGTTAATTTTTGGGAGGAAAAAGTCATGTTGTCAGTAACACTGCAGAATGTTTTATTTATCCTTAAAAGAAATCACATTTGAAACCGTAATTCCCCTTTCATATAGCACCACTATGTATGCATGTGCAGCTGTGGTTATGGCAGGATTCCACTGATGTTGACTATAAACAAATGTTTGAGCACATGAGGAACGTTTTTCTTTACTGTCCTATCTTACCTGGTATTGTTTAGGGATGATTTTTCTCCTACTGACACATGTTTGTACTGCAGACTGCAGTATATACAGTCGCGCATGGTCAGTGATTTTACATATATGACTAATCTAAATTTAAATGTATTACAGGGTTCCCATGCAGGTATGGAAAATCTGGAGAACTATGGAAAACAAATTGGTTAATTGGATACACTTCACGCCAATAAACATATAACTACATATTTGATCTAGTTGTAGACCCATTGTCATTCAATTAATTGTGATATTTGTGTTGTGTCTTTATAGGGTAGTATGGCCTAGTTAACATATTACCCTGCTACCATCAGAATAGATTGTACTGAATGCAGATTAAAAAACACTTTAAATACAGGCAAGAAATTAAGGTTTGGAAGAAATATGTAATTTTGAAATATAAAATGTGTAGGAACCCTGGTAATAGCAAGATTTCTCTGTAAAACGTAAGTGTTTGTGCCTTCCACACATGGGCCAAATGTTATTTGCAAACAACTTTTAGCTTTTGTTGCAACCATGGAGTCCCAGATGGGTGGTGTTTACCCCATCAGGACAATAAGATAAGTGGCAGGTAAGCTGCCAATGACAAAAGTATATAAAATTAACTTTTGTGATTGCCTAAACTATCCGGCAGTCTTTGTATTGTCCTTTGAGGAAAATTCCAGGTGTGTTACAACAAATGCTCATTCGATAATCTTTGACCCATGTCTGGTGTCTACCTGCCCCCAATTTATTTTCCAACCTCTCACAAAACTACCTGGTTTTATGGTCTAGCTGCTACCCAGAAACCATTGTTTCTCATACTTCGAAATGGCTTGCAAACCAATTTCTCATTTTTTACAGTATGTGATCACTTATTACACTGAAGTAGGACTGTAAAATGAAACCTGTTGAAATATCATATTTCTCTGATTTTATGGCCAATGTGAAGCAAAGTTATGTGCCAGATATATACCAGCAGACTAGAGATCAGCCTTTCAACATGATCATGGGTTTCTGTTACAAGGATATGAAAGCTAATATCATCTTCAATCATATTCCAGTGGCAAGAAAAATACATGAAATTCATGACATTTCATTGATTAAATACAAACCGGGAGAACTTCTCTAGTTTTGGTGTTTTTGAGACAGCACATGCAGATACACACATACAGTACACACAACTGCTTTGAAAGCGCCCTTATTTCACTATTGCCTAAGAACATGCCCTCTATCAACTCTATCAACACATGCATCACATTCACATGC
>NW_027281042.1:85000-102500 GCF_046629955.1 Centroberyx affinis | reverse complement strand
CAGGGAGCTAAAACTTGTGAAAAAGCATGTCTGTGTGCGGATCACATCTGTTTGTGTCCTGTTTTCTCTTTCTTTCCGAAATAAAATAGCTAGAATAATGCACAGAGAAACCGAAGCGTGAATGAGAGCAGGGAGCCAGGGGTTGTGGGTGATGTCAGAGACGGAGATGGAGACCAGAAGTTGACCGGTTAATCCAACACTGCTTGTTGAGAAGATGTAGGGACTGTGCTGTGCTAATCCACATTATGTTGTTAGGAGAGACTTGGTTACATAATTGTCTAAGAATACAGATGAGCACCTGCCAGAAGGCAACTGATGCCGGGATGGAGAAACGATGAAATGTACACACCTTCTTTTGAATACACTGTATAATCAGAGTTCTCTATATAAACCTGAGTGCATGATTAACTTCAATCAAATATGCTTTGATAGATTCCTTAACAGTGCTTTAAATAATCAGCCCTTATCAAACTTGTGGTCAATTCAAGGCAATATGCTGCATTATGAATAGCCAGAGTCTAATGCCCGCTTATTGGGAAAGGTAAAAAAAAAATCCCTCCACTAGGGGGCAACCCAGCCAAGTTATTTGGTAAACCTACAGCATGTTGGCTATAGATTAATAAAAGCTATGGCAACACTCACATTCTACATTCTGCAATTTTGTTCAGTCTTAAAGTCTCAAAGTGCATTAGTCAAAAATAGTCAATGATTATTCAAAAGCACACCTAATGCAATTCTTTCCCCTCGTTCTGTCTAATGTGGTATAAGCAATCCTGACTGCTTAAATGCCTTCCTGTGGGTTTGCAATTGCATATATATTCCCCAGCAGTGACTCACTTCCTTACTGTGTCCCCAGTGGGACCATAGGATCCAGAGATAAGTGAAAACCATTTGGAGACCATTGACCCGTTGAGGATAGCAGCGGGTCCCAGTGGCTCTAAGTGACATTTCTATGGTTAAGTTGCTTTAAGCGTGTCCCACAGGCTTTCTAAGGTTTCCACACACCCATCGGCTACTGGCAAGACACCGATCACGGACGCGCTATTTCCACTTATCTGTATGTGTATGTGTGTGTGTGTGTGTGTGTGTGACCCCTGATCCCTACACAGTGTGTGACAGATCAATACGCTGAAACGGATCCTCTTCCTAGTGCTCATCTGCTAATCAATCCATCATTCTAGGTATCATTTCCCTCCCATCCATCTATTTAAAGACATCAGACTGTAAAGCATGCAAACAGAATGAATGGTCAAACTATTTGCATGCTGTATCTCTTTTCTCTCTTTCAATCTCTCTCCATCTATATATATCTTTTTCTCCCTCTCTGTCATTTATTATTTCTCTCTTCCTCTTCCTTTCTCTTTTTTTTCCTCAGTCTCCCTTTCTTCTTCCTTCCATCTTCCCCCCTCTGTAAACCATTTAAGTGTCTGAGAGGGTATGTACTATGTCGGTGTGGCGAGACAATGGTGTTTGCACACAGTGTCAATAGACTTTCCCTCTTTGTCTCAGTAATTGATGGATGACTGTGAGTCAGGCATAAGCTAAGCAGATTACACTTCCTAGGTCTGAGGGCTGATGTTAATGTATTGGCTGGAGGTTTGAGAACTCTGTGCGTGCCTTTGTGTGTGTGTGTGTGTATGTGTGTGTGTGTGTGTAGGTGTGTGTGTTGTGTGTGTGTGTGTGGTGGGGGTTGGAGTCGCACAGTGACTGTCCAGTTTTGGAAGTCAATCCGACAGCTGTCCCTTGAGGCTGAGATTTGGTGGGTATGAGTTTAGGGATGAGGAGAAGGGGGTATGTGTGTGTGTGTGTGTGTGTGTGTGTGTGTGTGTGTGTGTGTGTGATTACATGCGTGTGCACCTACAGTGTGTGTGTGTGTTTCAATGATGCAGGGGGTGCCTGCTTTACCCATACCTTTTCCTTTTCTTCAGAGAAAAACAGATAAGATTGGCCTGTGGTCAATAGCTGGCTGCTTGGTGCTTCGTTCCAGGCACCGTCCCTCTGGAGCAGCTATCGAACTCCTGTCTTCAGTCTCAGCAATGGAAAAATATGGTTGAGGTTAAACTGTAACCACGCGTGTTTGATTTCATTTTCTGCATTTGGCCTATTTGAAACATATTTAGTTCCCCTTCCTTGTCATTTATGCATTTAGTTTTGGTTTGTGTCGTTTTCCTCCTCGTTGAGTTTTGTTGTTATTTAGCTTCTGTTTGATGTCATTTTGACTTTTTGTTCATTTTGAGTTGAGATGTTTTTACAAGCCACTATAAACCATTTTTATTTAATCTCACCTGTGCAACCTGCCTTTTTTTCTATTCTGTCATAGCATTTTTATTTGCTCAAATAAACTTTAAACCTGTGTGACATTCAGCAGGAGATACCATCGGATTGAGTAGGCTACCTCAAAAAACTCCTTTATAAAAGATCCCACAAAAAGCATTGTCCAGTCTATCTGAATTTGTTGAGCTTGTTTGATGATACATTTTTGATAATCAGGTGATAGAAAGCATAAAGAATGCATCATATGAAAGTTATTGAGTCTATAACCTGTTCATTCATATTTGAACCACAGCTCTCAGTGTTATTATATCAAACTTAGGCAGAGAGCCACTGTGAAGTGAGCCGAAAATGTTAAACAGTAATGAGTAAATTATCAGAGAAAATAAACTACTCATAAGTGTTCTTACCTTGAAGTGGTTCACCAGACGCCACTCTGACTTGACTCAAGTGTGCCTTACTATTGTTGTGGCGCGTCTCAAGACCGCTCCGCTGGTGCCAAGGAAAATATCAACCTTTCTCAGGTATCAGCTCCACTGATAACATCATTAATCTTTGTTTTAATTTCGCCCGAGACTGGGTGAATGAATTAGCTGCTGTATGAATATGAGAAAAACACCACAATTTGGCCGGAGTGAATAAAGGATCCATTGACGGCAGCTGCCAAACTAAAAGCCACTGGAGAGATAAGGGCCACTTCGCTATAACGTCAACATTTGATTTCCTAAATGGTTTATTGAAGATAATTTTCCTGAGTAGATAATTTTTATGTGATACATTAACTTTAGGAGATTTGATATGATAATAGCACTCACTGCAGACACTCTAGCTTTCAGTATCTTTATGATAGAGATATAAAACTACAGTATATGTTATCTACCAGTAGAAATCACACTTTTTATCTTACAGTGGTGGGTTGTTTAATGTGCTCTCTCTCTCTTTCACTTATTTGGTGTGTGTGCGTGTGTGTATATGCCTATGTCTGCGTATGAGTGTAAGCTGTGTGCTTGCGTACGCTGCTTTAATGTGGTGTGCTGCTCCTGTGGGCGAGGTGTTTCATGTGGTGCATAATGAGATAAGGCCCACTCCATGCAGTCTGCTGTCTGGCCTTTATCTGAGCAACAGATTAGTGCAGGTGATTTCATTCCTGCGGAGTTTGGCTTGGCTGCGGTCGGCTCAGAACATGATGTCAACGAGCGAGAGACACAGAGAGAGAGAGAGAGGGAAAGAGAGAGAGAGAGAGAGAGAGAGAGAGAGAGGAAAACGCTTATAGACGCTTATAAAGTACTGACTCCTTGATGCTATAATATTATTTCAAACTGCATTTATTTGGGGATTTTTTGACTGGAAACAAGAAGTGCTCTCAACCCCTCGTTTCACTTCAGCAAAAAATCAGTCCAACATTTCGTATCGTACAGTATGTTATTAATTCTTCAGCTTGTACTCAGGCACGGTGAACAATCTGTCCCTTCCAGCGTTGTTCTAATTCTGCCTTTCTTGGTAGAAAATCTGGTGTTCGCCCTTCTACATCTCTGTGGGATTTTAGGAGGTAGGGCGGACTCACATTGATGGAACACGTTTCCCTTCCTAAGGTTTAAAAAAAAAAATCCTTCCTCCATCAC
The DNA here is from genome assembly GCF_046629955.1 of Centroberyx affinis. Taxonomy (NCBI): domain Eukaryota; kingdom Metazoa; phylum Chordata; class Actinopteri; order Beryciformes; family Berycidae; genus Centroberyx; species Centroberyx affinis. The sequence goes on along the minus strand of NW_027281042.1, from coordinate 98,607 downwards.
CACACATGGTGCGTTTTCAGCTCTTACTCCACTCTAATTTTACTGAGGAGGTCAACTGAGAAAATTGGACAACCACTGTATTTTCACATAGTTACATGCATAGTTACTGGATGCAATTTATTGTGGTGGGAGGAAGATTTTTTTTCCTTTGAAACCTCAAGATGGTATTTGCTGGACTTGAATAGTGAACCACATTATTCCACACCTGTGCTGGTACCTTGATGAAAAATACTCCATTACTCTACCCACTCAGATCCCAGAGGAGCCTGATATTGTGTAATACATTAATACAGATAGAATTAGCACAATGTGGAAAGGAAACGTTTATTCATTCCTAACTACGATATAAAAGAGAAGGTTGGACTAACAAATGATATGAAATCTTGAGCAAACTTAGCCTAAATGAAACGAGTGGGGCAAAAAAACTTTTTTTAATTCAGATTTTATGGTATTTGAAAGTTATTCCTTCGTGTTTCATTTCTGAAATTTTGTTTTCACTTTGAGTTATTTGCATAAGAAAACAATACCCAATAAATGAAATGTGATAAAATTCAGGGGAGGTGAACAGTTTTTATAGCCACACATGAGAAAGTAAAGAAAACAATTTGGGCTTGGTGTTTGAACTTTTATAAGAGAATACTGTAAATGTGCATGTGTGATTATTGCTGTCAGTGTGTATTTGCGTGTGCGTATGTGTATGCCATGCACATACGCATGTGTGTGTGCGTGTGCGTGTGTGTCTGTAATCCTGTATAAAGAGGAACTTTTGGTGACACGGACACTGACTGGTCACGCAGGTAACTGTCTCTTAAATGGATTAGGATGTAGATCAGAGATTACATAAGACCCATCTTTTTGACCAGGGTTACTGACAGCACCACACATAAGAAATCCTGTGAAAACATTAATTTGATCATTGGAAAGTCTAGTTGGAAAGTCTAACTGGAAAACACAGCAAATGAAAAACGGAACAGATGAGAAAACTGGAGTCTTGCATCCTGTTCGTCTGGTTTAATGATGGAACGCCGTCACACCGTTAAGACGGTGTTGATTCTGTCGACCATATCTTGGTGCACCTGTTACCTTTTTGTGTGCCAAGTACTACTTGCTGTGTTTCTCATTGTGTGTGTGTTTGTGTCTGTTTGTGTGTGTCTGCGTGTGTCTGCGCGCGTGTGTGTGTGTGTCTGTCTGCATGTGTGTGTGTGTCTGTGTGTGTGTGTGTGTGTGTGTGTGTGCGTTCGTCATTAAATGGTGAAAGCATCACATTAGGCACATAGCCGCAGCTGATTATCAGATAAAGGTTTAATGCCCTCCTAGCACTCCAATACTATACCTGCAGTAAGTCAATTACGGCTTATTAACAAAGTAACTGTGCTTATGTGTTTTCCGTGTGCATAAGCGCATCCAGGCATCGATTTCATTTTAGTGGTGTGGACATTTAAGGCGGGTGGAGCTGAGGATCCACCGCCAGAAATGTTTTGCGCATTACATGCAATTTCATACATATTTAGATTATTTGGCATGACTCATGGCACATGTGGTATTAAAGATATTTTTAAGAATCTAAGGATTTAAGAAGTAATTATACTGCTGGAAACCAATTTCTGATGGTGTTTTTATCATTATTTAACATCAAAAACAGATTAAGCTATATGACAAATAACTGTAATAACTGTAATAACTTGGTATATATATATAGATATTGTGATAATTTATTACCCCCAAACAGCGTTTCACAGAGACACTGCATATATCACTATACTCAAACGCATACACCCAGACACACACAGATGAAGTATGTATTGTATGTCCTGTTGTATCAGCTAGCATGGTGAGTCTCCCTCCAAGATAACAACAAACTGTCCCATCAAAATGATTACAGCTGCAGTTATGTTCTCCTTGAATTAATTAGACAGAATTTTTCTAGCTGCTAGCAGCCTGAAATCTCTGTGCAGTTGAAAATCTGTTTTCTATTTTTCCATATCAAGTGCTGTCTGACAACTAGAACCTGTTAAATACCCAACATACTCTCCCCTGTCATCCTGCCACAGCCACCTGCACCAGACCAAGGCTTGCTCTCATTGGCTCAGAGGGGAGCCAATTAAGTATCAGCTTTACGTTCTGGGGAAGGCCATTCAAATCGTCTGGCTGGATATTCATGAGGGCCGGCTTGGCTTGGACACCCTTGTCACAGAGCCAGCTAGTCACAACACTCAGGACTTCAAAGGCAGACAGTTGCTTGAGGCTGTTGGTAAGAAGTGTGAGTGACAGGCAGCGAGACAGAGAGACAATGAGAGGGACTGGGAGTGCGATACAACAGAGGAGAGGGCAATAGATGGAGACAAAGTGAGGAGACGGAGTAAAGAGAAAGTGACAAACAGTGGAGGCAAAAGTGAGAGAGGCAATTCATAAAAGGAGAGCCGTGGAGGCAGAGACTGTAGCGAAGCAAGAGGGAGAGAAAATAAAACAGAGAAACAGAGGAGGCAGACACAAAAATAGAGACAGTCACAGATAAAAAACAGAGAGATTGCTCCCCGGACAGAAGCTTTTTCTCCTCTTCGGAGTATGGTGGCAGAGAGCACATGGATTTAGTCGAGCTCTACCTCCCCGAGTGTTTCACCTACCACTCTGACACCGAGTAAGTACTGCACTTTCTCTCTGGAAACTAAGTGTACAAAGCAAAAGTGTGTATTCTCAAATTGGATAGTCAAGAGTCACACAGGTCTCTTTCAATTTAATAGCAAAGGGAGACAATATTGTGTGAGGCACGCACAGTAATAATGACTAGAGCTTCTTCATGATGACTTGACTTAGATGAGATTTTCTTGTTTCCTGTGTGTGTGTGTGTGTGTGTGTGTGTGTGTGTGTGTGTGTGTGTGTCTGTCTGTATGGTTGCTCATACATTAGTTGAAGCAGATATTCGTGTTTTTGTGCTATACACATAATACTGCTCCGGTATTACCCTGCTCTTGATTTCCCAAGATGATCTTAAAACTTAGATCAGTTCATGCCATGAATCACTACCATGCATAACACTTTTGTGTACTTTGTGAGAAAACCGATACAACTATTTAGCACACAAGAGGACTGGAGATTGGGATTCTGGCAGGAGAAGTGAGAAAAGGGAAAAAGTGTGAGCGATGGAGAAAGTTAATACAAAAGAAGAAGGAAATTCTCCAGATTTGAGAAGCACTGAGTATACACACGACAACTTTAATGAAAAGGAATGAACCACTTCTATAATATTTGCTCATCCGGTCATTACAATTTACAACACTGTCCTAATCATTGGCATTTATCTGTCTTTGAATGAACCTGTTAAATATTCACTATTAATTACCAGTCATAGGCCTACAGTATGTTCTAGTACTTGTATTTAGAGTTACTGCTCTATAATGTAAAGTGATTTAAATGTATGCTTTTATCCTCTGTCCTCCAAATAAGCTTAGATGTGGTGTTGTGCTTGCAGGTCTGGAGGTTTGTTTGTGTTGCTTACGGTTGTGCTTGTTTACCTCTTGTTTGTTGTTGGTGAGTGGTGAGTGGTATGGCCAGTTTGGAGGAAGTCATTCCTAGCATGGTGGCAATTTGAGACTGCAGTCTAGGTCAGCCAAGGCTAGTGAAAAGATACACTGACATGAACAAAGCATATGAGTATGAAAGCGTATGAAAAGATTGAAAAGCAGCTGTTTTATTACCATTCAGATCACTCTGGCGCCTTTCTTTTCTGTAATCACAGAAAATCACGTTCATTATCACTCAGATGCTACAGTGTCTTTATCAGCTGTGGCGTGATCACTCCCTCCGAAAGCGCAAGTATCTCATCAAGTACTTTTTTGCGATTGAAACTAAATTAACTTTCCGTAAGAGGAGAAAGATCAAGAGAGAGGCAGTGAGGAAAAACACAGAGAGACAGTTAAATACAGAGAGAGAGAGAGAGACAGACAGGGACCAAACAAAAAGAGGCTTATGTAGAAAGACAAGACAGCAGACATGTGGATGTGCAGGTCGGGTGATTGCCAGTGACACTTGGAACCAGATAAAGAACGGGAGAAAAGGCAGTGACAGCCGCAGCTCATCCGCCTGTATGGCACGCTATTCGTGCCTCCAGACCCTGCAGGTCCAGCTCTAGCCACAGGCATCTCATCTCCGGGCGAACGGCTTCAACCCGAGCCCGACTAAGACTCTTACGGCTGGCTGGGGGTGCCACTGATCCCTGCTCATCTCCTATTGGCTCATTAGAAAAAAAACACTTCTGAGACCCCACTGACCCAAATAACTTGTCCTCGGGTTCAGGGTTATATGTAAAGGGCTATAGGGTTAGCTCCGGTCAACAGGACTTCATAAGTGTTTGTGTTTCTTTGTGGTTTTGCATGAATCTCTATTGTCTTGTGTTTTATTTTCATTTTCTCTCTGTCTTTCCTTGATTTTTCTTGCTGCTCTCTGCATTGTCTCTATCCCTTCTCCTCCATCTCCCTTCTCATTTTCTCTATATTCCCCTTTCCTCCCAGATTTTCACTGCTGTTTTCCTTTTCACTCCCTCTCTCTGTCTCTTCTCTTCTCTTCTCTCCCTCCCTCCCTCCCTCCCTCCCTCGTTCATCCGGTGGGTCATTGTCTGCATTATGACTCTGCTCATTTGAAAGTGAGTGTTGCCTTCTCTCCGTTTCTTTCAACACCCCAGGTTAATGAGCCACACCAACGGCCCCCCTTTCTTTCTCTCCCTTCCCGGCTTTTTCACACTCTCTCTATCTGTCTGCCTCCCTTTTAACTCCCTCCTGTCTCTCTTTCTCTCTCTCTCTCACTCTCTCTCTCTGTCTGTCTGTCGTTTCACGCTGCATTTTAGCCTTTGTTGCCAAGGTGCAATTAGAGTTGTTTTGGATACTGGCACACAAAGGGGTAACGCATGATAACTTTGAACACACGCAGACACGGGGCATGCAAACCCACACACACACACACACACACACACACACACAATGTCTCTCCGATCTTCCCTGATTTATTCCTGCTGCATGGGGTATAGGAGCTTTTGATGGGCTTTTATGTGGAGTTGTAGATTAGTAATCTGTCAAGAGTGAATATCACATCACATCTGATCACCCCACTCTAATGCCATTTCATTATGAAAGCAAAGTGCCGACACCCCCCCCCCCCACCCCCCCTCCTCCTCTGATGCATTATAATGGGAGAGCACAAGTATATCTCACTCCGTACCTGTCAAAGACTGACACAGCAATATGGACGCGTGTGATGGATAGCCGATACGGGTACCAGTGAGTCATTTTAAAAGGAAACTGAAAATCCCCTCTCTTCACTGTACAGTGTTTTTATAGTTTTCAAAGTGGATTGGAGAGGGGAGGGGTGGAGTAGAGCCGGGAGGATTGCTCCTCGTTGGTTAATGGGACAGTTTTTGGGGCTCAAGACAGGAGAGATGCTACAATAATAACATCACTACAGCAGAATCTTTCATTTGGCTTTAATCGAATCATAGAGAACTCTACTGCCTCTCTCCCTCTCTGTCTGTTTGGCTACCTTGCTGTCTTTATTTATGTATGTCTCACTGTCAGTCTCCCTCCATCGCTTTCTCTCGGCCGTGCGTCTGTGTGTCTGTCATTGTGGGTTTGTAGAGGGGTCAGTAGCGCGTGGCCGTGGTTTACTCTGGGGGTGGTTAAAAGCAGCCAGTCTCTTTGCCTACCAAATGAATTGTGGCTGAGAGCACACTGATTTACATGGCAGGAAGCAGACAGGCATCTACACAGACCTCATAGGCCAACATGGGATAGATCCATGGTTGGATGGATGGGGTGTGTGTGTGTGTGTGTGTGTGTGTGTGTGTGTGTGTGTTCTTCTCTGCATGCGGAAATCTGTGCAAGAGAGACAGCAAAGGGGCTTTTTTGAGTGGGCATGGCGACAAACAATGGCATGCGAGCATGTGTGAGTGTGTGTTGGAGTGTTTATGACCACAAATGTTTTAAAGTGTGCCTGCGTGAGTGTGTGTGTGTGTGTGTCAGAGTGTGAATGAAGTGTGTGTGTGTGCAGGGAGCTTGAACATGTTCCTGATCATGTGTCGGCATTTGAAGTGCATGTAGACAATTGGGAGCCTGTAAATGATTTTTATTTTTATATCCATGTATGAATGCCTGATGTCATGGTGTGTGTGCGCGTGTGTGTTTTTTTGTGTGGATGTGTGTGTGTGTGTGTGGAGATCGCATTTCTTTCACACGCCTGTTAGCTGTACAGCTCAGTTGGCTCAGAATGCTTTTCTCTGCTCTGTCCTCACTTTAATCCAATAATAGATGAATGATACACACACACACACACACACGAACATGCAGGCCTGGCAGCACAGCATACTAAACACTAGTGCATTATAAAATAATAGTTTCCTTCACAGTTATTCCAAGCAATTATTGTAGTTATCCATAGCAATTATTCTTAAGAATTAACAGTTTCAACAGGTTAGTGATAAAGAGTTAACTAAAACTTACTCACATAAGCATATTATTCTTGAAAATCCTTTATTGTCCATTTTTAGTGGTTTTGTAGAACAGATTGTATTCCAATAATATACAGTGAGCATGCAGAGATTTATTTTTTAGGCATTTTTATGCTTTATTGATAGAGACAGTAGAGAGAGACAGGAAGGCATGGGAGAGAGAGAGGGGAGGACATGCAGCAAATGACCGCGGGCTGGATTCGAACCTGGGTTGCTGCGGGAAGGACTGAGCCTTATGGTACACGCTACACAGACAGATTGATGGACAGTATCTGTCTATATGCTCTCAAATGCGAGGCTATAAGGTGCCAATGATTTCTGGTTTGGCTATTTCCCTAGGTTTGTTTAAGCAATATCCTCCTCTGAAAACAAAGCAGTGTAATGGACCTCAACTTTGCATATGTGGGAAAGCCCAAACGGCTGGTTTAGATAAGGGATGGATGGATGGACGCATGAATGAAGGGATATGGAGACAGAAAAGAAGGTGTAGAACCAGAGCATTGATTAGGGAAAAGGAGAGAGCAGAAGAATTGTGACCCTTCGGAGCATCTGTAGTTCTGTTTGTGGTTTGGAAGTAAATGACTGCTAATATATGAACCCATAAATTACTGTTTAGGTTTTTTCCCATCCACTGCATAATCATAATTAGTATATATCTGAGTGTATGATGCCTGACTCGGCAGAATTGATCACAGCCCTCATTGACCCGAAGGCCCACTACCAGTCATTAATATTTATGACGATACCAAGGTGAATCATTACAATATCACGCCGACCTAGTGGACCAAGCTTGCAGCGTCCCAAAGTCAGAAATCTCTCACCATCTTGCATATGAGTTTTAATAAGATTCCTACACAAACAACCATGTTAATAAATCTTTTCCTCCTTCTCCTGTTCCCCCTCTCTCTCCTCTCTTTCCTCCAGACTTCTGGGCAGGATGTCAGTGAGGGGCTTGGACCCCGCCTGCCCCACCTCTATAAAGCGCGAGCCCTCCAGCCCCAGCCCCAGCTCTCAGGGGGACGTCAGCCCGGCCCAGCCCAGTCCGGGAAGCTCTTCCTCAGACACAAACTCCAGCTACGGCCTCCTCACCAAGGGCCACAGCCACAGCAATGGGCTCGACTCACCCAGCCTCTACGGACACACAGCGGGACTGGCCAGCAATGGAGGAACAACCAGGTTGGTCTGTGTGTGCGTATGTGTGTGTCTGTGTGTGTGTGTGTGTGTGTGTGTGTGTGTGTGTGTGAGAAACTGTCCCTTATTTTGTGTGTTTTACCCCCTTTCAGACCAGATTCTAAGCTAAAGACAATATAGAGTTAACTACTTTCCCCTCTCTCTCTCGCTCTCTCTCTCTCTCTCTCTCTCTCTCTCTCTCTCTCTCTCTCTCTCTCGCTTGCTTCCTCTATCCAGGAGGTTTGGAGAGGAAGAAGGCCAAGTGAAGTGTGAATTCATGCTGGGCTCGGTGGCCAAGCGGCTGTGCCTGGTGTGTGGTGACGTGGCCTCAGGCTACCACTACGGCGTGGCCTCCTGCGAGGCCTGCAAGGCCTTCTTCAAGAGGACCATCCAGGGTAAGACACAAACACACACACACACACACACACAAGCAGGTGACGAACACACTGACACACACACACAAACACATGCAAACACACACATTCATGCAGAAGAACATGCCCCCCAACCTTCCCCCCTACACACATTGACTCCATTCTTAGTTGGGGGATGAAAGGTTTAATTGATATCAGTGTTATACTTAGTAACAAGAGTTTATTGTGCGTGGCTGATAATACCTTCCTGCATATATGTAAACCTGTTTTACGAGCAGCATGGCGTAGATGCAGTGTTAGCCTGAGCATCTGTTTTTGTATAAACAACCCCGATCAGTTAGCTCACGGCTTCCTCATCCTGCCTCTCACTCTGTGTAAAGGCTTCGCATAAAGACCTGTTTGCAAACAAGTTAAACTTACAGCGCACCATGTATATAGTCAACATGACTGAGTTTGAGCTGAGGCTTTAGATAACATATGGTTTTGAAATTGTTAGAGTCCCTGCTCCAGCATGTGCATCCTGAAAGTCGTTAGTGGCGTATGTCAGCGGCATGTGGTGTGGGTGTTTTAAAGGGATTGTCCTGCGCTTTGTTGGCTCTCATCCCAGGTCAAGGACCTGGCAGGCTAAGCCGCGTTTAGGCTTCTAGAAGCTGGCTACTGTAGATGGGTATGTTCGGGGTTCAAAGGTCAAGTAGGATAGGCGGCTGTCAGATCAAACGCGTAGATCTGATGTCTGGCTCATCAGATACTTCCTGATTCTGATAGAGGGTGGCAGCTGAGAACGGCTGCGACTGGTTGCATGCCATTAGAGTCTTAACATGCACATTTGGCTGCCATGGTTAATACTCTAAGTCAAGGGGTGCATGCGGTTGAATGAACTGTTTAGAGAGTAAATCATTAAGCCTTTGTCTTTACAGCGGATTTTGCATGTCTTTCTCTCCTCTCTCTCATTCTCCTCCAGGTAATATTGAATACAGCTGCCCAGCCTCCAATGAATGTGAAATCACCAAGAGGAGGAGGAAGTCCTGCCAGGCCTGTCGTTTTATGAAGTGTCTGGCTGTGGGCATGATGAGAGAAGGTCAGCCATACTACAGAAATCACTATCAGACCTGGGTTAAAACATTGGTTGAAATGCATTCGGTTACTTTTTCTGGGATTGATTGGTCTTATCTTGCACAGTGGAACCATGTGGAAGTGTTTTCAAAAGTTCAAGCCTCACCCTTTCTGCACTCCAGACAGGGAAAAGCACTTACAGAGAGAGAGTTCACTCAGGTCTGACTGGGCTAGAGTGGGTCGAAATCCAAGATCACGCTAATGTATGCTTTAATCGTTCCTTTGTTTTCCATTTCTCGCTGTATCTTCAAAATATCTGTGCGCTTGTATGTGTGTGTGTGTGTAGCTGGAAACTATTAAACCCTGATTCTTTTCACTTTGTTATTGAAACCCCCATGATTTCCAGATGAGATTCTCTTAACATCTCACCTGATAAACTAGTTATAGTGTATAGCATGCACTGTACTGCAGTTGTGTGGATTCCAATGAAACTTAAAACTTTTGACAGTTAAACTTCAGGCCCTTCACGCTAGCTGTAATGTGTGTGTGTGTGTGTGGGTAGGTCTGTGTATGTGTAGTAAACACTCTGCAGAACAATGCATAGCATGTCTTTAGGGGGAGGGGAGGGCTAACTATTCAATAGTGTCAGTCTTTGCTGTACCGCTGTACCTCCAAAATAGCTTCTGGCGATCTGCCAGTGTGTAGGTGTGTGTGCAACACTGCCGCAGCTAGTTTGATAATGGAGAAAGTCATTGTGAGGGTCTCCCCGAATGAGAGTTTACAAAAAATAATAACTGAACAGACATTTTTGTAAGTTTGAAAGAAAGAAATTTTACAAGAAAAATGGGGAATTTGACAAGAGGGGCACGCAGACAGGAACATGGAATACTAGTGGCATTATATATCCTAAATACAAAAATTTGTACTGTATTCTGTTGCATTATCTAAAAAAAGAATGAATTGTTATTAAATATACTGAAAAAGTGAAAAATTCGAGGATTACTTCTGGGAATGCTTTTAACGCACAAATGAGAAACACAGAAGGCCATTTAAATAGTGGCAGGTGTTCTACATATTATATAAAATGTGGCACAGAAGATAATTTGTGTTTGTGAAACAAATCCCCTTAAGTGTTTAATTTTTCACTTTTTCTTATCTGTATCTTTACACCTCAAATATGGCAAAGTAATCTGAAAGTAACTGAAAGCAATCAGCAATTATTGAATTTGCACAATCCTTTTGATTACATTATCCATTGCAATTTTGATGAAGTAACTAGTAACTGTAATGGAATATTTTTAAAGTTAACTTCCCAACGCTGAGGCTCTTTGGGACAATTTTATGTTCCAGATTTTATACACAGGCCAATGTCGACCATGCAATACTATACTATTATGTTCTAAAACTTGGACTGAGACTGGCGACATTTTTACATTCCAGAAAGAGTCTATGGCAGCGGTCAGGTGCTCCTTTGGTCTGACTGTGTGCCTATCTGGTGACATATTGTTGGCCAGATTTAGAAGTGACTCAAAAAGGAAAACATTAGCTCCCTCCTACTGTACCGGCCACTTGTTGCATGCTGTGTAGGGGCAACAGATGATAATAAAGAGGGGAGGGCAGATAAAAAGTGTGTGTGTGTCTGTGTGTGTTTGTGTGTGTTTGTGTGCGTGTAGTGGGGAAAAACTTAAGACAGAGAAATAGTAAACCAAAGGAGGAAGGCAAACACAGAAAGAAAGGTAGGAGCAGAGAAACACCGAGGGAAATTTAACGCCACCTGCTCATTTCTTCATCTCATCTGTCAAACACAGATTCAATTCGGGGACCAGCATCAGTTTACTGCCACCGTGTGTGTGAATGTGTGTGTGTGTGTGTGTGTGTGTGAGATAGAGACAGACAGAATTAACATGTCTTTACACAGGTATCAGTGTGTGTATATATATGAGTTTGTTTACACACACGTCGGCATGCGCTCACATTCATGCACACACCTCTATGTGTTTGTGAGCGTGTGTGTCTGTCCTTTTTTTTAATTAGCTGCTTTTAATAGGGCAGGGGCATCAACAGCATCCCATTCTGCCTCCAGTACCCCCCCCCACCACCACCACCTCTACTCTCCCCCTCTGCTGCCCCCCCCCCCCCCCCCTCGTAAATTCCTCCAGATGCCTTGTGGGATTCCTGGACCTCCGTGAAATGCGAACTGCCCCTCGTAACTCCCGTCGTAAGCGCCCTCGTAACGCGCTTCATCGTGTCTCGTAATGCCCCTCTTCCTCGCCGAGGCCGCAGTAAAGGCACAGACAGAGGGGCGGTGAGCTTTAACGGGCAGAGTCAGAGCCGCATTAAACACACAGCTAAAAGACATATAGACCCCGGGCAGGATTTGATTAAGCCGTGTTTAGTGCTCCCTTCCAGAGTTGCTGTTCCAAGTGCAGTAAAAAAAGAAAAAAAAAACTGTACGGTAACAAAATGTGCATATGATATTTTAAAAATAGAATTTATCATGCAGAAGCAATTGTGTGATCATGTAGGACAGTTTAATAGTTTATGTTCCCTCCAGAAATATGACTACTGGCACAGGAGTGATCTTCACAGACACAGTATAGTGCTCCTCTTTCCAATACCTCTCCCTCTTTCTCTTTGTTATTCCTCTCTTCTTCTCCTTCCCCCTCTCTTCTCCCCTTCCTGTTGACGGAGGCATTTGGTCCTGGGTGTGTTTTAGGTGTGTTAATCATACCGCTAATCATGCGGTGTTAATCTGTATACTGAGAAAAGCATCGGAACAGAACATGGGGAAAGAACTCTATGTGCACATTCTGCTGCCAACTTTCCAAATCCTCCTCTTTTCAGTTGTTGACTAGAAGCAGCGGCCAGAGAATGAAACCATCTAGCAGGTAGATGCAGCCGTGTGTACATTTGTCACAATATCTGAGGAGCGTGGGATTGTTGATACTGTATACATGCTGGTGGTGGAGGGGGTGGGGGGGTGGGGGGGACGTGGTGCCACAGGACGCGGTAACCTGGGTCAGTCTCCTGCTGGCAGATGGATGTCCATGTTCCTGATCCCACAAAGTGCGTTTTGGGAACGTGCAAAGCCCCCCCATGTGAGAATCCAGAGAGCCTCAAACGAGGATGGAGGGGAGAAAGAGATCTGGGTTTGAATAGTCTTATCGTCTGATGGGCCCTACAGGAGGAGCTGGGTGGAGGTGTGTGTGTGTGTGTTTCGTTATCCACCAGTGCTATTCTTGGCCTTTTGGTTGTCAGCACATTCCACCGTGAAGAGTTACACTTAGCTCTGATGTGTGTCTGTGTGTGTGTTTGAATAACTGTCAGATCAGAACACAAACACGCGCAAAGACACACACACACACACACACGCCGTTACTGCATATTGAACCAAGTCGTTTGATTTAATCCAGTGTTTGCCAACAGTTTGTGTGAAATCTGATGACAGCACACAAGCGAGCGGCACCCTCATCCCTCATCTCGCACCTCAGAGAGGCACCTGCCAAGCGCCGAGGCTAATCCACACTTCCTCTTTGCTCGCGGTGACATCACCAAAGGGTCAGGGGGGCCTTGAGCTTACCCGACCAATCACTCCTTTAATACCCCACTCATCTTCTCGAGTGCCAGCTCTTCACTTTTAAATACCTCTCTACCCCTTAACCCCGAAACCGCCGACTCACGTCTCACCCTTTTTACCATCCTGGGACCGAATGTGATGCGGCAAGTACGCGAGGAGAGTTTTAGGGAGGTGTGTAGGTGAATGTATTTACAGGAGAGGGTATTTGGGTTGAGCAAAAGTTTAGTCAAAAGTTTCAGCCATAAAATCATTGAGTATAATTTCTGATATTAGTGTTATGGAGGAGTGTCCTGTTGGCGTAGGAGGCTCAGATGCAAGACACATGCTCACAACATCACCGGTTCTGGCTGATGAACTTTGTTGCGAGCCGTCCCTCTTTCCATCTCCTCTCTCCCCTGTCTCTGTTCATGGTACATTAATTAATAAAGGCAGAAAATACCATAAAAATCAGTGTTATGGTAATGGCATAACTATAAAATGACACAAAATAGGTTTACAAACCAATGATGCAAATAACTAAGAACCTTCCTATAAACTGACTTAACTCTGCAAGACACTTCACATGCTTGATTAACACAATATCATGTTATTTAATGTTGTGGATGTTCATGTGATTATTGGCATGCCAACCATAAATATCTGCAGATCTGAAGACAGCAAAGTAAGAATAGATGCTCTAGGCTTATTCAAAGGGATGAAGTGTCACTGTGAGATCTAAAGTGGGCAAATAATACCCAGAGAGTGTCTGTTTCAGAGTTGAGCTCCATAATAAACCTTCTATTCAGGGCCACTATGGCCATTTACACCGTGTAGTTCAGGTAACCCAATGCCACTACTAAAGACTTCCTAAGTCACGTTCGCATTAGCTGGACAGATGCTTTTTCTTTGGAGATGGATTTGGTGTCTCTTTGACACTCTGTGTGTGTGTGTGTTGCCATGA
>NW_027281042.1:0-80000 GCF_046629955.1 Centroberyx affinis | reverse complement strand
GAGTGTGATGGGGCTACTGTCCTGACTGCTCCCCCCCTCCGTCTGCTCTTATCAGGCAGATTGACAGTGATGTGGGCTGAAGTCTGAGGGCCAGACTGGCAGATGAGCTGGCTAAAGACCAACTACCCTCTGTGCTTTTGGCCTTTTTTTAGTCTACTGCAAGTTGGCTGTCAAATGTGTGTGTGTGAGCGACTGTGGGCGTGGGTGTTTTGTTTGTGTGTGTGTGTGTGTGTGTTGATATGATTCAACTAACATCGGCAACATAACAATGGTTCATAGTTTTCCCCAAATGCCTTATTTCCCTCAGGGCCCTTTGCTTCGGAAGGACTATTTTGACCCTTCAATCTTCGTCCTTTCTCTTCATTAACGTGTGACATTGTGAATACGCGGCATAGAAGCTGGGGCATTTGTCCTTAAAATCTATTGATATATTGCTAGAGATGTCACCATATCGGCCTAAGCACACACATACACACACGGCTGTCTTCGTCTCCCTGATCAATGGTCCAGCACCAGAATACTGATCCCTATCGACCAATGAAATTTTGCACAGACAGCGTTTCCAATCAATCAGGGAGCGATAAGAGTGAAATGGGCGCCACAGGCATTCCCATGGTGATTGTAAAGACCACTGGATCCAGATAACAATCACTGATGGTGTCAAAAATAAAAACGCCTTCCCCTCCTCCCTTCGCCCTGTAAAATCATCTGTTTAATTACAACAAATGTGTGTGTGTGTGTGTGTGTATGGGTGTGCGCTTATGCAGGGGCACGGGAGTGGTTTTAATCATACTCCTGTGGGGTGTAATTGTCAATCAAAATGGGTGTGTCCTACAGAATGTAATTAAATTGGCCACCTATTCACTGCCTCTGTCCACAGTTCCCCTTTGTTGTGCCCATTGCAGTGTCGCCTTATCAATAAATCATTCTGTTGCCAGCAAATTCTGTATAATGAAAGATAATAAAAGGCAATGTAGAACCCTCGTCCTCCTCCTTTAAAGTTGTTGTCATCACCAGTTGTCATTCTGGTACAACCGCATGAAGTTTAATACTGTCATTGGCAATGTGTCTTCCATTTATGGGTCCATTTTGTTGTTTGGTGGTGTATTTCTCTTGTTCACGTGGATGAGTGTCAAAACATAGACGACATGACGAAATGTTGAGGTAGTTCCAGCACAGCTACAATGGATTTTTTTAATAGCTGAAAATTTTTAAGCTATCGAAAACATAATTTGGTTTCAGTCCCTCAGAATAAAAGAGCAATGGCTTCTTTCTAGACTCACCATTTTGCACAGATGTTCAACAATCATACAACAGGGTTAGGGCCCATCGTAGTAGAGGAAGAGATACCAGTTTCTCCACTGACAGTAGACTCAATAGAACAGAATAAGGAATAAGAGTAAGGTGTGCTACTTGCTTTTTCTCAACTAGAAAAACTTGCTGTTACTAAGCTATCGCTATCACTCCATTTACACATAGCCTACTAAATCAAACAAGTTCAGGCACGTTCTCTGTGTGCTGTGGAAAGGCATTCTGGGAAATGTAGGAAATCACTAATTGAAGTAAAAGTAGAGGATGCAGGTTAAGAGAAAGTGGGTACAGCGGAAAAGTAAATTACAACACTTCATCACAAAATAACTACTGGAATGCGAGTAACCAAATATCCAATTTCCTTTAGATGAAAAACATTGTCATCTCTCAGCCATGACAATTTTATTTCAACAACAGTCTCAATATCAACTGCACTCATTTTTTACAGTATCTCTAACCTGTCCATTTTCCCATTGTCTCCTGTTTCTCTGCCCTTATCCACCTGTCTTTCTAGGCTTCCCCTCTCTCTCGCTGGCAGACCAGATGAGTCTATTACAGAGTGGCTGGATGGAGATTTTGATCCTGCGTGTGGTGTTCCGCTCGCTGGCCTTGGAGGACAAGCTGGTGTATGCTGAGGACTACATTATGGATGAGGAGCAGTCGAAACTGGCAGGGCTGCTCGACCTCAACAACGCCATTCTGCAGCTGGCGAAGAAGTACAAAGCCATGGGGCTGGAGAAGGAGGAGTTTGTGGTCCTCAAAGCTATCGCGCTCGCTAACTCAGGTACATTACAGAGATTAGGCAGTCCGGCTCTGTTTGCCTGCACCTGCACAATTTTCCATTTCTACTTAACTCCACTCTATTTTTATCTTTTGTGCAAAGCAACTAAACTAAACTCTAAGCTGATGCCATGTTAGGTTTTGTTCTCACGATATGGTTCTTTGAAATGCCGCTTTTGCTTTTTAAAAATTATAGATCGATCATGTAAATATACAGGCGAATAATGACAAATTTCCTCTATCTACCTCCATTTCCATTGGTTTATTAATTTGTCATGTCCCCCTACTCCTACAGACTCCATGCAAATTGAGGACTCGGAGGCAGTTCAGAGACTCCAGGATGTCCTTCATGGGGCCCTACAGGACTACGAGAACACCCACCACCCAGATGACCCTCGGCGGGCTGGCAAGCTGATCATGACCCTCCCTCTTCTCCGCCAGACGGCGGCCCGAGCTGTCCAGCACTTCTGCAGCATCAAGCAGGACGGCCGCGTGCCTATGCACAAACTGTTCCTGGAACTGCTGGAGGCCAAAGCCTGAACTCGACACAGACAGCCGTTAACTTCGTCCTGACCTTAGCTCAGCGGTTAGGATGACAGAAAGGGAAGGATAACGGGTAGCAGTGGGGTTTGACGCCATTTCTTTGTCCATTTCAGCTTGCATTGGACAATAAAGTTTTGAATCTGCAATTGCCGGGAAGTATGTTCTATATATGCGCTCAGAAAACAGGCAAGCAATTTTTAGAGCCACACCCTTCCTACTTGCTCATCTTGAGTTGCAGACGGAAGTGGATGGAGCAAGACTCTGAGTTTTCAGAGCAAAAGTCAGATTGGCGTTTAGTGTCTTGAAGGACATTGTCATCTTTACTGTTTGTGACATTGTGAAATAAGTGTGTTGACCCGCTCCAAAAAACAGGAGCGCAAGGTGGAAGAAAGATGACAGCATCTTAAAAACCAGACGAATCGCCTTTTAGAGATACAGTTACATGCCTAAAGTAGAGCTTGTTTTGTCAAAAGACCACCTGATACTTGAAGATCCTCATGGATTATTTCATCCATCTTGAAGCCTGTTAATCTGCATTCTAGTGCTTTTAGAGGGCCTTTTTTTATTTTGTCCTTTTGTATAGAAAAACAAAATGTGTCCTGAGAGGTAAGTCTTGCCAAAGAGTAAAGACTCATATTATTGAAGAATACCAGCAAATGTCCACAATAATATAGTGTGGCCTGTAAAACATTCACATAAGACATGCATCCCTGCTATTATATATTGCAAAAATATCTATCCATTCATACATGGGAAACATTCATGTATTGATGATTAAAAGGAGGAGATAAAACGTTAAAGACCAATAGTTAACTGTCTTTTTCAACGTCTCATATAAAACAATGAATGGCCTCCTGATTTTATTAGAATATTTCAGGGAAAGAGTACTTAGTACATCTGTCATGATACAATTGTACAACAGCAAAGTGATTATATTTATTTAATGTTGGCGCAATTATTTTGCTGTTTTTTATTTACTAATGTGGCATTAATGAAGAGTAGAATAAAGCAATTACAGTGGATAATTTTTTAAAGATTTTTAAATGATATCATTGTAAAATAATTACCTTTTTTACTAGCTTCTCTGCTACACTTACAGCACTGATACCTATACCATATCATGAAATTCAAGACAACCTGATTATGAGTGGACTAAGTACTTGAAGATAATAATGTTGTAGAGTTGTGTAGAACCAATAGATATAACTTTACCCATGTAAAATGGCTGCCATATAATCTGGATTAGGGAGGCTTGATGTCCTTTCTATGGTATATCTCTATGTGTAGAATAAAATCAGTGCACTACTTTTCCTTTTAGCCATAAAGTCTGGGGAAACTGGTGGTGGCCCTCTGTTAATCTGTTACTGTGTGTGTTTTGTGTGAAGAGTAGTTCTGTCTGAAATTTGTCTTTTTCGCACACATTAAATGAAGGGATTAAACTCGGAAGGAATCTGAAATCTCAGTGCAAATAGGTTAAATGTCCAAGTTTTGCTCCTTAGTGCAAGGTACTGTGACACTATAATGTGTATATTTTTGTGACAAAATATATCAGATGTGACAGCAATATGGTGTGGAGATGGTTTAAATGTATGTACTTTATGCTGTATATAATGTCTTATGCCAACAGAGATGTTTAAAGATGCAAATAAGCCTTGTTCAGATGAGATGTGCCGTGCTATCATTCTCAGGTGGATTCTTAGGCAATAAAGATGATCCCCCAACGTAAAACTCATATCATCTGAATGTCATCATTTCCACTGTGGAGAAGAGGGACAGAAATGGTGATAGGCCTTCGAAACCAATCCATAAAGAGGTGGTGAGAGCGCACACAGGCTAATTTGCGCTGTCTGACAATGGACAGTCATTTTAAAGTCAGGCCCGTTATGGCACATTTAGGCCACCAGAGCCCTATTGGATGGAGATTTATAATTAACAGCTATAATGTAATGAAGTCTAACAGCAGCTCCGGGGAGTGCTGGTCATCAGATGCCTGTTGAGGCTGATGAAAGCAGAGATGGCCAACTGATCTCTATCTCCATCATACCGTGATCTTGACAAAGAGAAGATCCCTCCCCATATATTTAGATTCTTAGGCGACAAGTGACGGCACTTCTTACGGTCTGATCACAACACACCACCATCATATAAATTACACACATCGTTGGTCTACCCTACTTGTAGTGGAGTGTGGGTAATCATTTTGAAAAGGTAATTGGAAATCACAATAGTGATGAACAACGCTCTGCTCTGCCTTTATTAGACTGGAGATTGAACAAGCAGATATTTTGTTAGGATTACATGGTTTTTGATTGTGTTTACAGTCAATAAAGGAAGCATTAACTACAGTGACACAGCTCTCAGTAGCAATCAGTCACGACTGGTTATGTTACATGAAGTGCTTGATCTCATCTATACACAGGCGATGTGATATAAATGTGTATATGACGTGTGTGTAGATAACATTTCAAGTGTTCTCTGTGTGAGCAAATGCAAAATTGTACTGGGAATTGGGAAAAAAATATTGCAAGTGAAAGAGAGGAGAAGAGAGGAGAGGAGAGGACAGGGAACATGAGGAGGAAAGATGGATGGATAGATAGAGAGACAAATCAAAATCGAAGTGAACCCATTTGTCCTTTCGCCCTCCTTATCTGTCAGCAGAAGCTAAATAATCTCCTTATTTACCTGTGGTTTAAACAGAGGGAGCGCGCCGAGGGATTTGGAACAAGCTGGAGATTTTTCGCCACATCAGCCGTCAGTAAGCGAGTTAGTGATCTTGAGTGATATCCCTATATGTCCCTCTGCTTAAATGAGTTAGTATGTGTCTAGCGCCTGTGTCGCCCAGACACCTTGGTGATGGATGGGGCCTTGAGGAGATGGGCTGTAAAAAAGGCTGATTCTGGCACTCAGGGGTGAGATCACTTCCTCAATAAAAAAGCATTGTCCCGAATCATCACGGCAAGGTATGAATGCTGATTAGGGTATTAGACGGAGGAGAGCTCCTCTGTAAAAATAAATCAAATGAGCTGTTAGTTAATGTAGGGCCCCTCTCACAGCAAAACAGGACGTCTGAAGGAGGGGAGCAATGATTACTGATTCTTTTCATGTTCTCTTATCTCATCTGACATTGCAAACATAGTTAAATAATCACTTTGTTTTTGTATAATTGAGTAGCCACCTTGCTTTCAAGCATTTAGATTTTGCCCTTCTTATGCTGCGAGCAACGCCTCCTAACACACACTGACCCGACTGGACTCCATGTCCAAAAGGGGCCCTGAAGTGGCCCTGACATTTCAAGGTGATGTTATTCTTATAAACATAACCTTTGGCACAACCAGACATACACCTCTCCTCAGAACGCACATGCAGAAAGTGACTGAACCGGTCACTTTTTGATGAAGCGAGCTCAATTCTGCTCCTTCGACGATGATCGTGATTTGACAAAGAAATTAATTCAAGCGTGACTTTTACGTGTCCTCCTGGGAAGAAGAAAAAAAAAGAAGATGAAGAAAGAAGAAAAAAAACTGCAGCCATTAAAAAGTAATTAGAAGAACTTTTTCTCTGATGAATGGTGCAACTTTTCCGACAAGAAAGTTTCCATAAAAGAGTAAGCTGGTTATCAATGTGCAGATTTGAGCAATTCATTTATTGGAACAAGATTCTGGGCAGCTTGTCATGAAATAGAA
Organism: Centroberyx affinis; assembly: GCF_046629955.1. NCBI lineage: Eukaryota > Metazoa > Chordata > Actinopteri > Beryciformes > Berycidae > Centroberyx > Centroberyx affinis. The sequence continues at coordinate 73,683 of NW_027281042.1, read as the reverse complement.
ATTAAATATGAATTGCAGGTTATGTCAATTAACAAGTAAAGGAAAAAAAAGGAAGATAATTAAAATTCAGCTTGTTTTTGTATAATTTCTTGTATCATTATCTTAACAACAGGAATGATCTGTGTTATTTCAACATATTACCCTCGGTATAAAGAACATTGTGAATTCAATATAAGATTACATCATTTTTTGCAGTCTGCCTTATTGGGAAAATACCTCATATGACGATACTATTGTTGGGGCATAATCGTCATGTTTTATTCAGTGGTTTTCAGGGAGAAGAAGAAGAAGAAGACAACAAGACTAGAGTGGCAAAATGTTTCGAATGGGCCTGATCCAACCTCCTCAAATCATCCCACTATTCCTCAGGAGTTGCTTATGTTTAAAAGTTTTATGCCTTCCTGGGGCACTACCATGAATTGTGAACGCCCTGACAAAATGTTACTAAATGTGCTGCTGTACCTCTTCATGGCACCGCGCCTGTCATTCTCAATCATCCCCCCCAGAGCAGATGGACGACTGTATATGAACTGTTAGAGGTCACTTGGCCACAACACTGGAAAAAAGGCCTTTTTGTGACTTTTTGCACAGAGCCTTGAAGTTCCTTGTAACCTGATGTGACAAAATGAGTGTTTCGTTGGTATCAAAAATGTATGTGTGCTTTTGAGTATGCATGCATGTGTGTGGCTGTGTGTGGCCTATTTAGTGACATTGAATGTTTGTAATATGTAGCGGTGTAATAGTACAGTAATGTCTGGGACTGAGGTTGAGTAGCAGTGGTGTTGATAAATTACAGTGATACTGATTTCTTTCTCTGGTGCTGTTGGCTCATGCTGGACACTGACACACAACAACACAACTTGTAGTGCTGCTGCTTAGTGCCATCATGTGGTTATATAATGTAAGGAACATTATAAACGTCCTGGTTCATATAATGAGGCCATGTTATTCTCACAAACAAATGAAGCCTATTATCAGGAAATACAGTATATAGATACTCCAAATGACCCTTCAGACACTTCAAAAGGTTTGGTAAGTTAGGGAGAGGGAACATCCACCCTAAAACATAATTCACATTTGTTGATCTATATTTGCGAGCATGAGCGAGTCTCACCCATAACTTGAATCAAGACCAACCAACGCTCTCCTGAATACGTCATTCAAGAGTAAAATCCTGGAGCTGTTGCATTAACAGTGACTGGAAATGCAATCCATATCGAACTCCTATAAACACCTATGGGCATTAAGCGAGCATTTCCACCTAAAAACGACTTCCAGTAGTTGAGTGGAGCAGCTTCTTCTTTAGCACACTCCCCACTACAGTGATAATTCAGTCAGAGACAAGGTCCTGTCCCATTCAAAATAACATGAGACTGGTAACCCTCGGTCCCCTGGCTCTTTTGGGCCCTGACCTTAATTTAAGAGACCTAGGTTGTGATAAACTATTGAACAGAATATTGATCAAACAGTTGAGATGATCTAATTACAATGGGGACGGAAAATGTTCTAAATGTTCTAAATTTGCAGGCTCTCAATATATGATAATTGAAAACAGGTTTAATAACAAAAGGCATTTGAGCTGCCCAAGGTCCCAGCATAATGATATAGTAAACATAACCAGTTATGCTAATGGGGTAATTAATTATATTATTATAATTATATTAATTATATATTTCTGTCAACATACTTCACATAAGACATGGGCGGTATTAATATTAACTATGTATCTTAAAGAATTAAAGAGTTTTAGTAGTTTAAAAAAAAAAAGTTTTTTTCCTCATTAATTTGCAGATTTATGCAGCAAAGTGCTCCAATATCTAATTAGATCATCTATAGGGGGGGTCTGTGGTAGAAGTATGAAGTTTCTATCATGTATTGTTCTTGAGTTATGGTGTTCACAATACGTCTACTCACACAGACGCCACCACGATGACATAATATCCTGCATACCATGTACCATGGTGGCGGGACGTAGAAAGTCAAAAGATACCGAAGTCTAAAATAAGTAATAATGAAAATGTGATACTTTATTGATCCCTGTAGAGGGCTATCATATTGAAATCTAATCTGTGTATCCACTGTATCCACTGCGATCAGTTGAGACTAAGACAAGTACAAGACCGGTCCTAGTTTCTATGTATATACTAAGACGAGCAATAGTGTACAAATCTTTAAAATTACATTATTACCAATATACTAAAATGGCATACACATTTTCTATTTAATATATGAACTACCCATTGACTCCTACATTGTGTTGCATGTTTGTTAAGTTAATGATGCTGAGATGAAACTTGATGTTAAAACACAGTTAAAGCATGATAATGCTATAATTCCAAAATTACTAAAGATTGATTTGTTGCTATACACACCACTTATCTTTATGAGAAAGTGATGTGGAGTCTCCCATTCAAAATTCATAAAGACCAACCATAGCTTGTTATTTTAGCTAAAGGATCTTCTTTAATCGGATGGCAGTCACTGAAATTTGTTACTCTCGGGTTGTTGGTTCATGCTCATGTATATGTTCATATAATATTTATATAAGGGTTCATATTAACACATATGGGCGCATACTCTTATGGGAGGGGACACACACACGCACACACACACACACACACACACACAAAGAGCAAACCTTAGTGACACACACAGAGTACACCTTCAGAGTCCGTCAGAGTGATGATAAGGCTACTACCATGCTTCTCCAGGTAAACTGAAACCTGACACTTGGCCGTTGCCATGACACTGCTGGAGAAGAGCAATGGTTGATGGGAGACAGAAGGGGTTAGAAGGACACTCATGCAGTTCGTTCAAGGCTCTCTCTGTGCTGTTTCTCCAAAACACTGAGCGAGTGTGGAGCGTGTCACTAAGCCACCGGGACGACATGGAGCAAGGAACCGGGCCACGGGAATCCGACATTCGACTTTGATACACCGACCTTTATTTGTGGGTCTCGCCTCATCTCCGTGGTGTTGCAGTGAGGGTGTTGGCCAGTATAAGTAACTGCTGTAAAATATTGATGGGGGCGACAGGTGTGTTCCCAAACCCACGCTAGGTCCTTGCCCTTCTGATCGATGTATCACTCATCGAGGGGGTGCCAGCACCCCCGCCACAGGCCCAACCACGGACCTCAGCACTGGTGAGTCTCTGGGTGGACACACTTATCTCTCTTTTTCCATCAGCCGTTTCCCCTGTCCTGACTCTAACCTCTGACTTATTTTCCTTTTACTGTGTAAGGCTGCAAACACAAGAACTCTAAATTTCTAAACCTACTATATCTTGGACACAAATAGGTTGATATTAGTGGCACCAAAAGCATTTATTGGAATTTTGCTGTAAATAAGCATGAAAAGGTAGTACTGTTATACTCAATAAACAGCACAATGTTGCCTTTGGGGCCTTTCTACCAATATATATATCCAGAGACTTGACATATGTAAGACTGCAGTGGGCCAAAGAAATATGAATGGATAAAAGTGGCTGCTTAAGGAGTGCAGTGCGATCAGTAGGCTAGAAACTAGGCCATGCAAGCTAGTACGTCTCCGATTACAGTGTTATCTCCTCCACATGTGCGTGATCGCCTTTCTCTCTCAGAAAGTGTTGACTTGTCCCTATTACTGCCAAGCGTAAGCCCTATAGAAGTCTGAATGAGTAGGGGATGGAGGTTTTGACAGATAAAGACATCATTAGTCACCAGAAAGAGACATTTAGATGAGCAGGATAAGTGTCTTTCAGTACATCCAGGCCGTTCCACGCACAGCAACACAGTACATCACATGGTGAGCAACGGCAACGAAAATGGAGCTTCAATTGGTATCTAGAGTTTATAGGAAACTGATACGAACTAAAAGGTCACTGAAATGGAGGCCTAGTGGTTAGTGAAGTTGTCTCTCATCCAGAGGGTGTGGCCATACATGCTGAAGTATCCTTGAACAAGCCTTGGGTCATTCAATTTCAGTAAAAATCATTTCTTTCGATTCTTATATAGATTGTCTGTGTGTATTTCGTCATTTCTCTACATTCTGCTTATGATATTCTTCCCTCTCCAGAGTCACCCACTCCTCTTGGAGGAGGAGGAGGAGGAGGGGGAGGGGGTGGTGAGCGGGCAGAGGGAGGCCAGGGAGACCAGCCACTCTTTTACCGGCAGCTGTGGTTCGCCGTAGTGATGGCAGGCGTGGCCCTGCTGCTGCTGGCCATTGCTTTGGGCGTCATCCTGCATAAGGTAAGGGACAGATCGCTGTATTTTGTATCAAGAGAAAAGACAAGTATTTTTTCTCATCAGTTTGTAACTAAAAGATGCTATGGTGGTGCATGTTCTATTAATATTATTGTTCTCTTAATAACTGTGACATTTGTCCTCTTCTTGTAAAGAAACTAACTAAAATCATCCTGCACAAGGCCCTCAACAAACCCCCCTTCACCAGGGAGAGACCCCCGCTGGTGGCCCTGCCCCTGCAGAAGAGGAGTCCCATGGCTGTCTATCCACAAAGCAACTCCTATTTGGTGAGGAGGATTACCCTGGTATCACATAAGGAGCACCTGGTTTAGCTGAGTTTTGCAAACAGTAACTCCTCTTTTAAGGCTGTTAAAATGTCTGACATTGATGATTGCTATTGTGTCTCATGAACTTAAAATATTGAAACCCATATTTATCGCAGATCAGTTAGTATGTTGCTCATAAGAATACAGCTATAGCACAGATGTAAATGTAACTGATTGTTACCTCAGGTCAGGTACCTCAGCTCTTTTTTTTAATCATTTTTTTCCTGTTTGTGATTTAAGAACACTGAGGTATTTAGTACTAGAATGAAATGAGATTGCATTGCTCCCTCTTGTGGAAATCTTTCACAATGCTGTGTAACTGACCCACTCTCCTTTCTCAGTTTGACACAGTGCCTGACACAACAGGCTTCTCCAACAGCGTCACGCTCAAGGGGTTCACCATGAATATAGAGGTAAAACCCAGTGCCTCATCAACATACAGGTGTGCACAAACACACACAAACAGAATTTCAGCTTCACAAAATCTTTCCTCTTTACCACCAGGAAGCGCTGGAAACTAAATGTGAGGTCATTGATGGGGCCCCTCCAGCGGGCGAGCTTGGGATCCTCAGTGTATCAGCGCTGAACGTCTCAGCTCAAGCTCATTCACAGAACTCCCTGAGGCGCAGCGTTAGCCAGGTGATGGACGGGAAGTCGCTAACAGGAGACGATGAAGCGTGGGACCCCCATGTTTCGGGCCATGACAGTGGGATGGTGAGAGATCCCAAAAACGTATGCTGAACCCGTTGAAACTACATCCACTGCAAGCCTGTTTCCATAGTCACATTACAGAACTTGTTATATTTGCTGTGATTTTTTTAAAAATCATTGTTATATATAGTAATAATACTTCAATTTCCACATAATTTCTCAAACATTTTGATCTTGGAAACAAGAAAATTGTAGATTTTGTCTCAGGGAACAGCTTGTAATGTCATTGCTGCCTTCACTGATTGCACAGAAGTAAATAGCCTCAGTCCTACATCCTCCATTTAACACAATCTCTTCTCCCTTGTAGTTTATGGAAGACGAGGAATTTGTTGACACCATCAAAGGCTTCAGTACTGTGAGGAAGGAGCACACCATGTTCACTGACACCAACCTGTGACCCGAGGATGATCTTTGAACCCGACAGGACCGTTACCCTTGACATTTAACATTTTGAAGAGCAAAGCGACACGTAAAATCCACCTTGTTTTGTCTGCATGGTGACCAGTTGTAGTGTCACTATAACCTGGTCAGAGTCATCAAGAGGTTCTTCTCTCCTCAACCAAAAAGGAATGAATAAGAGAGTCCAGCATGTAAATGACAGATGACAAGATCATTGGAGTAACAGTGGCATTGTCAATTGAGAGAAGAAAGGACATGCTACATGCCTACTGAGTGGAAAGAGGTGACACCTGCCTTTGTCGAGTTCGCTTTGCACAGCAAAACTGCACAAGGATATGCTCGATCTCAAATGTTTCTCATCATTGCATACAGACTCAGAGGCACATATTGAGAAAAAAGAAACCAAAGATATGGTGATGCAGCAGATAATTTAGTTATCCAGTTTAAGATATTTGAATACACTGTATGGCCAAGGATAAAGTTGGAGAGGTTTATGTGGAGAGATTGGAGAGAGATGCCCAATTAGAAAGAAAATAGAAAGTTTGTAAATGCTCCTTTATGATAATTTTGTAAAAGAAACACTTGTAACCTTCTACACAATCTTCCATGGACACATTTCATTCATTTTCCATACATTTTCCACTGAGGATTATAAATCAGTTGACTAAATACAATATCTTATGATTCTAAAACAACAGGCAAATTATCCAATGGAATTTGAGTTAAAGCGTTTTCACATGGATAAGAATATTTTTCATAGTAACGGGATAGCTTAACTAAAGCTGTTGTGTACATTAACTGTCTCTAAGTGAATCCCATATAAATTTACTGAATCTAGTGGATGCAACGAGTGAGTGCCATTAAGTTAGCCAATTATAACATGAATCAAAGACGACCAAACAGAAAATTTGACAAAAAAAAGAGGCTCCTTATCAAACCATGCTGTATTTGAGAGGTATCTAGCAAGCTAAATTGCTAACTAGCAGGCCTGAACTAAGTGGCTAGTTAGATTGTCCTGACACATGTATGTTTTTGCATACCTGTCTTTTTCTCTCTTCTTTCTTTTTTACGCAACTAATTCCTAATGCGTTTCATCTTGCCATAAATTGAAAGGTAAGGTCAAAAGTGTCCAAACTTCACCTGGTCAAGTGGTTGCATCAAAGTGGATCAGGTAGTAACTGATATGTGGTAGGTGATTGGTTAGCAATGAGTGAAGGATTGTGGGTTTCCTTGAGCAACTTTATACAAAACGTGTTATTTATTTCCAATATACATGTGTTTTATTCTCTATTTGACTGAGATGACAGAAGGGAGGGGAGAGGAGCTGGGGAGGCTGGTTGCTCTGCCACATAATCCTCATTAAATACTACAAATGATTCACACAAATACAACATATGCTATTCACAATGTCTGCCCACTACACTGAAAACTACTGTATATTTAATAGCAATTCAAAAACACCATCAGGTTAAGGCCTCACCCCCCAGTATTACTTCAGCATCCATGCAAACTGTCATGGATAATCTAGTCAATATCAGACTTGGAAGGACAAGCACCCATCAAAAAAATATCAAACATTATTCAATACAAAAACATCAGTATTCTTTTGGAATTCAATTATCTAATCCAGTTTCTCCAGGATGTGTGAAACTTCTGAATGCATCTATTGTTGAAGAGGTACAGAGCAATTCATAGCTTTAAAACTCTATTTGTTTTCTATTATAATCTATAAGTGATTTTTTTTGTTAATTTCTTATCATCCGAGTCGTCAGCAAAAGATCCATTTGTATACAATTGTATTGTGGTTGATTGTACATTGTAAGGTATTATCAAATGTTGCTTTTTGATATGGATGGAAAATTTGTGGGTACAGACTTTATCTAATAAAAGTGTGGCACATTAATGTCTATTAAAATGTACATGCACACCAACAGAGAAATGCCTTGGAGCAAGCCAAAACACATAAAAGTCTTCACATATTAATTTATTTGAAATGAGCTGCAATGCAATTCGGGCACAAAACACTTGTACCTCTACAGTCAATAATATGGTTACAAAACAAACATTTACATAATAAATTAATATACTGCAGTACCACAAGAGACAGTAAACATAAAAACCCAAAATGGGGGAATTATATTGCATTAAAAACAAAAAGGAGTTGGTTTAATGTACAAAATTTCAGGCATTTACAAAGGCAGCCTCTTTTTGTTACTCATTTTGTAATATATATAAATATAAATCTCTAAAGCGTGGCTACGCTGATATGTCTGCTAAAAAGACCAGATAGGAAGGGAGGGGCTTTCAGCCTGAGACGAGAACCTTCAATGACCTGCATGACGACTCTGCCATTTCACTACAAAAAACCTGTTTATTCACATATTTGGTGTCTTGTCCCAATTTCTCTGAAACTGTCGAAATAACAGGTTATGATCAGTGGGAGGCCTTAGTTTGACAATGGTACAGGTGCACCACAAGCCTTCTGGTATTTATCTATTCCCCACCGAGTATCTTTAACAGTTTACATCATAACTCTGAGTCAACCGGCTTTAACAGAGCACAAACCCCTCCATAACTTAATGCCAATTTGCTTTAAGGTTTTCTGCATTTCATTGCTGTGTGCATTTGTCCCTTTAGTGTAATATTTATACTACTGTATAAAAACATAATAGTCATTGAAATGTGTTCGCAGCAGTAAAGTGCATGCAGCACATGCTAGGTTGTCAATGTTTTCAAAGCTGGCTACAGTAGAAACAACAGTTACACATAATCAGGTACACATAGCACTACTAGATTTTCTGTCTTCCTTTACAAAACATAACAAAAAGATATGGACCCCTCAAATACTGGCAACCCTTTGCACAATCTTCCCTAACATCCATTTAATCTTTATCACTCTCCTATTCCTTTTCCTATGCCCTTTCTTCTGGCCACATGCATAAGACCCATGATTTAACTTTGTAACCATCTGGTCAAACCTGCGATTGAATAGGAGAGGCAATTGGGAAAGGGGACTTGTTTAGAACATAACGCTGAAGTGAATCAATCTCTTACTGGATTCCGTTTTTAAAGACATGCTCTCTACTCCTACATAGTAACCGTTCATTTCATTTCTACTAAGTAAACTAAGGGGTCAAAATGGCACTAAATGCTAAATCCAGCTGTCACAACTGCAGCTACACTATTGTTACTAGACTGCTACAAGTGGATGCTACTGCAACCTCTAAGGAGGTCTTGCTAGCTACTAGTACTAGTACTACTACTACTACCCAAGCTCTAGGACTTACAGCATCTGAGTATCTGAATGATGTTACAACAAAGCAAGTCCAAATTTAAGACAACAGGCTAGTTTCTACAACAGCATCTTACAACAAATCAACACCTGTAATGCTACCCTGACTTAGTTGAGAGGCTACTACGATTACTTTAATCTGCCCATCTGGATATTGGAATTTTCATCCAGAGTGTGATAGCACAGGACAGCATAAAGGTGCGAGAACATGAAGTCTATTTGATAAAATGTTCTTAGAAACGCTCAGGAATGTCAGTACCAAAACTGGTTTAAACGACTAACACTGATGATAGTACCTGAGAGCTAGACTAGACCTGATCTGAGTGTGTGGTGTACCTCTTGTACATTACTTATAGCTGGTGATCAGAAGGTTAGCATACCAACTTGCTGATGACATGGCAGAAATGCAGTCTTACGCAGGTGTTACATGGTTGTACAGTTGTTAGACAGTGAGGTCTATAATTTGAAACAAAAGTGTAGTGTGTTAAAAATCAGTCATGATGACTAATATAAGGTATGAAGGTGGAGTAGGATGAGGAGCAATATATGTCTATCATCCATGATAACAATTCTTAACATTGACATGAGATATGTTTCTGTACCACTAGCAAAAGTCCCTTAAGTAAGATCTAATACTAATCTAGTGAGATGTTCTCCATCAGCACATCCGCCACATACTCCACTACAGAGTATGACCAGATCACTGACGGACTAAAGTGCCACCACAAGATCCCTAAAACCTACGCAACATGTAAGGGTTGACAGATACAGAAAACCCACAAGGTCTGATAGAAGCTTAAGTACACAATTATCAAACCTGACATTGCCTTAACTACACATTCTATCTAATTATGATCGGCTATGTCATTTTCTATTAATGCAAAGATGCAATGCATGAGGTATTTGTAGACTGATGTAATCACAACTCCTAGGGGAGTGATAAAGTCGTGGGTTGGGGTCACTACTTGAGGGTCAGAGGTCAATGAGTAGCATTTACAAATTATGTCACAATGATGTCACAAAAGTAGCTACTGGCAGCGCCAAGTCCCTAATGTCACTAAAAACGACTCATTATCCAAAAATATTATGCTTTACATGTTTGTTCTTTCAGCTACTTCCTTTCTGACCAAGTCATTTCACTTTTTCCCTTTAGAAGATACTTTTTTTTTTAAAGTTTCCAAACTGTGCAATTTCACAGCATAGTATACAAAATATTTCATTAGACTAATGCAACTCTACTGAGCATCAAACTGCATGCAAAGACAGGTGGAACTACAATTCTGGATTTAAGAGTAAAGGGTTTTCTCCTTGATCCTCTCAGACGCTGTATGCCATCAATCGACAAATGCTATTAAAGCAAAGTTTTCCAAAAAGGAAAAGCAGGCCTTACGCTTGATGCCATGACTGGCCCGGCCCGCTGAGATTCAGAGATCGTGCCAGGATTTGTTTTCTCCTCAGGCATGAACTGCAGAGATGCAAATGCATTCGATTTACAAAACAAGACTCATGATTGAATTGCATTTCCCTGCCTCATCCAGGCCTGTTCATGAAGTCCACCCACGGCAGAAAAAAAACCCACTCCACCTAGTCATTTCCCTGTCATTTCACCATTCAACATCCACTGGCTAATCAGCAAGTGAGTTGTTGTAAGTAATACTGATTACTGGCTAACATAGAGAAGTCAACATGCAGTCAGGATTTTAAAAACAAGAATGAATGTGTAAGATTACAAATGAAAAGAGCTAAACAGACATATCTAGAGTTAAAATGTAAATAATCTCAGGAAGAATGTGGCAGAGAAAAAAAATATGCCACGAGGGAAAGTCTATTATTTGAAAATCGGGGAGGAGGGTGGGGCGGGGGCTCGATCTATTATTTGGACTCTTCCAGAATTCCAGAACCCCAACGCTTCTGATGTTCCGACGGAAGGTTCTGGAAACACGAGGCTCCGCCTTCGGGTTTATGTGGGACAAAGAACTGTGAAGACAAGACCAGATTGGTTGTTAATCAACACCGTTCTGGATACCCACTGTGTGGCATATGAAGGAGAGTCATTAAGTAGGAAACAGCAGCTAACAAGAGAAAAAATGGTGGGTGGGGGGGGAGTGAGAAAGAGACAACAGAGAATAACTAGCTACAGGTGAAAAGCACTCACGTGAACATCTGGTACTACAAGCTTGCCAGTAAGAGGGAATTGTGTGTATGGGTGTATTCATGTGATTAGGGTAGGTGTAGCGCAACCACAAGCACTGCACAGAACGATATACACTACAGCATAGAGCTAGAGGGAGGTGTCGTCTTTGGGGAAGACAGTGATACTAGTGGATCATACTGAGAGAGAAAACGAGAAAGGGTTAAAGAGCAAGAATGTGTTTGACTAAGCTCAGAGACAAGCAGAGTAGAAGGCTGAATGTGCAGAATCTGTGTCAATGTGTCAGTGCCTCACAAACCTCAGTTTCCACTGCTCTCATACCAGAGCTAGCGAGAGGACAATGCAGCACAGACGAGAGACAAGGAAGGTAAAGGTCAAAGTGGAAGGGTGGCAAGAAAAGCACTCCGTTTTGCTATTATGACAGGTGTTGTGTTTTCATTGTTATTGTAACCTTCCTTGAAAATAGAAAGATTTATTTAAAAAACATGTGGTCAGAAAAAAAAGGACTGCTGCTATCTTGAGCCATCTTGTACTACCTCTTACAAACAGCAGCATGAAAAGAGTTTCAGGTTTTTCATTCATATAAAATGATCACACTCAAAGTTTCCTGGGTGTGACAGACGCCTCTGGCCATAATTGTCACCATTGTGACACTATTTCACCTAATATTTATATTAGTGTGCACAATCAACTGGATATAACTGAAGTTGCCCTTTAAGGTTGGAGGGATGAGCTGTTTACTCTTCTCATTTAAGTCAATGGACAGTGGAGCAGTAATAACGCTTTAGTATGAGTTGATGTAGGAAAGTTGAGTGTTTTACCTTTGAGAATGTAGTCTGTTAGCAGGCTAGGTACCTTCTCACTGTCATCCCTCATGGCATGGAGGACTAGCAGGGAGAGAATAAGCATGTTACAGTGCTGAAATTACTTAATAAATATATAATACATACATAGTACAATGCATTTGAGACAAAAGAAACCCGTTACAAAACTGGGCATGAACCAGCACATATAATTTTGGGGATTGTGGTCCAGTTGCCAGAGGGGGTCTGTACTCACTCTTTGTGAGGATCTGGAGATCTTCTACAGATGGAGAGCCTGCTTTCTTCTCATAGGGGATTACTGTGGTCAGATACTGAGAATAAGAGAGATTATGTAAGAGACAATGAAAGAGTTAAGAGGAAGGAGAATGGAAGTTAATGTTAGGAAATGAAAATGATAAAAAGAAAATGCTGTTATGAATACAAATGGCCAATTAAAACATCTAATAATGCAGAATATCTCAAATTTTCACTGTAAAGCTACGTCTACTTCAATCTTTAAACTGACAAAAGGCCACAATACTTTCACAGGTTGATAAAATGGTTGTCTGCGAGTACCGTGAGTGGATTCCTGAACAAATGGTTAGTAAGTGCAGGCTTGTATGTATTCCTTCAACTTATTAGAGGCAGTGAAAGTAAAAGTTTATTGGCCAGAAATAAAGACTGCTTATTTTTGGATAATTAAGCTTCTAGTGTCTGCTTATCTTAAAACAAGATCAGTTCAAAAAAACAGTAAAAGCAGTAAAATAAGAAAAAGATGAAGGGAGGTGACTGCTTTGTTGGAATCAAGCAATTTACTCAAAGAAGAGAAAGAATGACTGAAATAAAATGATAAAAATAAATCAAGCATAAAGAGAGCAGACTGAACAAATGATGAAACAAATAATGACACCAAACGCCAGCGGTAGCTGTGGAGAAGGAAATAAACATGCATGAATAAGCGAAAGAACAGAACAGAACAGAAAAGAACACTGAGGACAGAAATAAATCTGCAGGGGAAAAAAAGAAGGAAGTGCAGAGAAAGAGAAGGGGCACCTGTTTGTCCCCTCCTGTGCTGCCAAAAGTTTGACGGAGGCCATTTTGAATGACATTGGAGAGTCCCTCCAGAGTGAGGAGCTACAAGGAGTGAGAGGAAGGAGGAAAAAAAGAGTAAAGAGAGATAAGGAGGCTTCCAGGTTAAGGGAATAGCAGGAGAGCGGATAGACACAAACCCTTGCTCCTAGTACGAAAGCAGCTTTCCCGTGCAGCCATCTGTCTGTCCATCTTGAGGCCATGCAACATGCATCTCCGTTTACAGTGTGTGGAAGTGTGTGGGAGTGTGTACTTGTCTCTTTAACTGATCCAGATTTCCTTTTATCGTCATCATAAACATGCATGCACTGGCTCCGTGTTTGTGTCTTTCTTTGTTTATGCCTCCCACCCCATGTCACCCCATGACTCACCGTGCCTGGTACATGTGTGCTGGCTGTCCTCTGGCCGTTGGGTCCGGTCGTGGTTGTGCTGCGGATTTTCTTCTTCTTGCGCAGCAGCTCGCGGTGCTCCTTCTGTCTGTTCTGCACGTCGATCAGCAGCGAGATGAAGCTGTTCTTCACCTGTTTTGTACAGCACTCTGTCAGTGTTTCCCAAAGTTTACAGGAGCTACATGTGGTCCACTATTTGTCTGTTTTATTCAAGCTTGTTGTCATTTATCACATTTCAATTTTAAGCTTACTGTCACAAATGCATTGTATAAGTCATGAAACCCAAGCAGTTTGACTATCAAAATGTAAAGTTAAAGGTTAAATTAACAAGATATAAAATCAATGTACCTCCTTTTCATAGTCCAGCTCATCACGTAGGGCCAGAGCCTGGATCAGCTCTTCGCTGTAGCGGCGGATGGCCGTCTCCACCTCCTCCAGAGCCTCAGTCAGCTCAGACACAGACAGCTGACGCAGCCCTGGGGAAGGTTCACAGACACATTAGGGAGAGGGAAAGTGGCATGTGGCATGTGTGTATTTGTTGTATGTGTGAGAGCATGGTAGTGCGATGATAGAGAGATAAAGAATAAACATTGTGAGTGTAAGAGTGAGCTTAAGTGCGTTTTGCAACATTTGCAACACTCAATATAAACTGTACAAAATGTAAAATACAGAGAGTTTAGGTTAATATATGTAGATATCCGAGACAAAATGTATAGCCTTCAGCCAAATTGGGTGTTTGCATGCTCAGTCTACACTACTCTGGTAGTAGCAATTGTATTAAGGCCAAATATGTGCTGGGGATTATATAACATGTAGGGACAATGCATGCAGCAGTAATTGCTGTCTGCTTGTATCTGTTATACATTACATAAGAATAGGGTTATTCTGCGTGAGTGTATGTGTGTGTGTGTGTTTGTGTAGCAGTTGTCTACATGTATAGGATTGTGTAACAGACCTATTTACACTTTGCTAAGTGATTCAGATGACAAATGATAGTAGGATCTGAAAAGGCACTGGCTGTCTGAAAAACACACACACACGCATGCACTCATGCACACACACACACAGTGGTACTCACGGTCCTCGTAGCTAGTGTTGGAGCCGGAGCGTTTGAGTGCATGGAGGTCCTGAGAGAGCATGGACAGGTCTGACTGGGAGGGACTCTCATCGTCCTCTGGGTCTGGAGACTCTTGCATCATCTCTTCTATCTCCTCTATCACCTAAAGCCACACACACACAAACATGCACACACATTAAGAAAGTTTGCCACAACAATTGGATGTATCCATTTGTGTAAGATGGGCCTCTGAATGTATTGCCAAGCCTAGATAAATTAGAACTAGAATTAGAAATTAGAGTGCCATACATATGGAGGAGTAATACACTCAATGGGGTACTGAATAGTTTGGAGTGTATAATAGATTTCTCTATGTTGTGAATTTTGGCATTTATGTGTTTGGATAAGTATGTGTGTGACTGTGATTCCTGTATTATTTTTGCAGATGTGGTGGTGGGAGAGTGTTTTTGGTTCTGAGACCCAGAGTTGCTCCTCGATCCATTCCAGGATGTTCCAGAAGGTACTGAAGTTTAAGAATGGTTCTTATTTGTGTGTGTTACCTGCTCGGCGGTGAAAAGTGGCTCATCGTTGATGCAGGAGACGATGATTGAGTGCATATCCATCTGCTCCCTCAGCTCCTCATCATCCGACAAATCCAGAGACTGGTTGTCCAACTTCTGTCCATCAGGGGAGAGGAGGAGGGGAGGGATTGAGAGAGAGAAGGAGGGAGAGAGAGAGCGAGCTTGGATGAGACAACAAACAGGTGGTTAAGCAGATTGAGGGCACATAGGTACGAAATGCGCGCATTTGTGTGTCTTACTTCCTCCTCAGGAAGGTAACATTAGAAAAACTGCTGAGCATTAGGAAAATGTAGCCTACATGCTATGTGTGCTTTACATCATTTGAGACCGTGTGTGCCGGAAACATTATGCAAAACCATGTGTTTTTGGTGCCCGATGCCCATGTAAGATGTGTGTGGGGGAGAGGTGCAGAGCTGTGTGTGAATATAAACAAGCCTAAGTGTGTGTGTTTGTATCTCTGTGGTACCTCATGCTCGCAGAGGTTGAGGGTGGGCAGGTGTAGGGTGCGAGTGTGTGATGTCTTCCAGTCCACAGGCATCACATTGCCATAGTTATCTGTCAGAGCGTTCCACACCCTGAAAAAGAAAGACAGAAAGAAAGAAAGAGAAAGAAAGAGAGAGAGAGAGAAAGAGAGAGAGAGAGAGAGAAAGAGAGAGAGAGAGAGTGAGTTAATGTGGGGAAAATAGGTTGGGAAAGAGGTGGTAAGTAAGGAGAGAGAAGTAAGGAGAGAAAAGACAGAAAGACAGAAATGACGCAAGAGAATTGAACTCACTGTAGAGAAGACAGACCCTGTTTCCTTCTCTTTTCTATGTGACACAGCATTAGCTGGCAGTGTTTTGTCCTGTTCTCTGGCCACCCCCTCACCACTTCACTCTGTCCCTGCTACATCTCACTGCAGCCCACTGAAAGCATGGAGGAGTGCAGCACTCTTCAATCATCCATGCTATTAGCCATCTCAAGGATTTTGCTGTAACAAAGAATTAATCCTTTCCCCAGTGACAGACATGAAGGATTAAGTCCAGCCTGATGCCAGGGGTTCCCAACCTTTGTCGGTAACCCATGTGGAGACAAGAAAATTACTGTGACCCACAAAGTTGGTAATACATGTGATTTGTGTGTTCACGTCATGCTGATTACACATTGCTGCTCCTGTGAGTGGGTCATTTATTTAAAAATACCAGATATTATTCATTTAGTTAGGATTTTTTCTTGGGACCATTTTACCCAAAAGGTTATGTTCAATGTTTAATCTCCAATGCAATTTTTTTTAACATTCATGCAATGTTTTTCATATGCTGTGACAGAAAATCGACACGAGTCAGTAGAGACTATGAAATGGCAAGTGTGGATGCAAGTGACTGTGTTTTTATTCCTGACCCTGACCGCTGCGAGCGTGTGGATGGATGCTGTGAACCCATGTGTCAGAATGGCTCTGCATCATCACACACTCTCTCTCTCACTTACGCACACACAAACACGCACGCACATGTTTACATAACTCCCATGTTTCTCCCTGAAGTGCTTATGCACAGCTTGGGGAGCAGGGGGGTGACTAAATAGGGCAAAGGCTGGCAGGAATTACTTTTTGTCCCTCAAGCTATGACACTCTGTCCCAGGCATGCGAGTGCATGCACACATACGCCATTGGGTTGAGTTCTTCTAAGAGCATTTGCAATTAAAAACATGAGGCTGGTTTAGATGTCAGGGAAACACATTTCTTGCTTCCAAATCGATGTTGGAGCTATGACAATTTTTGGGGGGTTACATACATGCATGAATATATTCATGGAGATGCTATTCTCTGCCTTCTCTTGTGCACACAACACACATCTTTCTTTTCTTTCTCTATTCTCACTCTGACACACTCAGACGCGCACACGCACTTCTTCCTTGTCATCCCTGTTGTTCGTCTCAGCCATGGGCTTGCTGGATAGGGAACTCGTTAAAGGCCTAGGCACGTCCTGCAAAAGTGCAGTCGTCCAGAAAAGACTCTCACTGAGCCTGGCGCTGCTCTTTGGGCTTAACCAGGCTTCTGTCCAATTATTCCATTCCCTCCTTCCTTCCTCTTTTTTCCCTTCACCTATAATAACCGCAGACACTTTTTTTTCCACTTCTGACACGCCTCCCTCCATTTCCCTCGACACAACATCTCTAGGGCACCATTAACTTCAGCTCAATACTGAGCATGGCTGTTACTAATTGTCGCTGTGACAAGCTCTCTTCTATCTATGAGTGTTTGTTTACGTGTCCAACTTCCCTTTTGGTATAGCAGGGGAGGCTTACATATGAGATAAGATAACACAGTGTCCCTGTTGCATCTTTCAGGGGCAGTCAGATTTCTAAATGCAGTTTTACATGCATTCATAAGGAGGCAGAATGCAAGATGGGGATGATTCATGCAGCCAACACAGCTCTGTCTTTAGATGGAAGTCTCTGCTGGATGTGGCATTGATATGACTAGCTGCTGTAAAGCAACAGTATATAGTCATGCAAATGTGTAGATGTGGCTACTTTGTGTTTCAGACACGATTACTGCAGAGGATCTCTGACCGAAATGACAAGGTTAAGATGGTAAGATCAGATGTTGACAGTATAACCTTTCAAAAAATGTATTACCCAAATGTGACAGTGTGTCTGCTAGCAATAGAGGCAATATACAGCGGGGCTCCTAAAAGTATGGATATTCAAAACACGCATTTCTATTAAAATACGGGACAAAGAGCAAGTGTACAGGGGTCAACAGCACTTCATTTACAGTCAATATATCCACTATGGATCAGTGGTTTAATGACTGACAACCAATCAAGCATGAGAACAAGTTAACGTGGCATGACCCCCCCCCTCATCCCCCGAGACACACACACACACACACACACACACACACACAGTGATTCTAAAAGCCGTCACACTTTTGCCCTGTAAGAACCAGACAGTCAATAGTTTAACATTTTGCATTTGACAAGTGTAACATTACTAGATGTTGCTGCTGCTCTACTTTTAAATGTTAACGTTACTTCGAGACTCTAAATTAAACAGGAAAAATATTTATCTTGTTGACTGCACTTGACACACTTTCGCAAACTTGCACCAGCTAGCTAAATTTGCACAACACTGATTGAGATAGGCTAAGCTAGGCTAAACTAAGCTAACGTTGGCTAACATTAACGTTAGCTGGGTGTTAAGTTAGCTGAAATAGCTAAGGTTAAAAGTTAGCGTGACTAAAACTTGATTGAAATTCACACTTACTCGTCGTCCTTCAAATAATTATCCTCCGTGATGGGTTTAATGGGAGCTATGTTTTCCGTCGCGGTGTTGTAGTTTCGGAAACAGACTGTCAGCTTTTCATCGAAGTCGTGGACGAGGTCCTCCATCGATTTGAAGCTGCAGATCTCCCCGGAGAAGCTGTTGTCGAGGTCGGAGAAATCATCCAGGCCCGACGACGAATCGCCCACATTGGAGTTCAGCTGGTCCAACTGGTCTGCTGACTCGGAGGACGGCTTGAATTCGTTAAAATCCTGCCAGTCCTCATCAAAGTGGGCTAACGGCGCCGCCATGACTGCCGTAGGGGTTCGGGTTGACAGCTAAACCCCCTCGATGGTGCTCTGTTTTCGGCTCTAGACACACTGGACTAGACGGTGAGCCGGAGAGAGAGGGGCGGGTTGGTGTTGACGTCACTAGCAGACGCCCCTCCTCTTCTCCTGGAGCAAAACAAACAGATTTCTATTTGGATTTAATAGCTGTGATGTTGTTTTAATTACGACCTTTGAATTCATATGTGCGCCTCCCTAATTGATGACAGACATTATGATAGACGGCAATGCATCACATTTTTAGGCATTTAGATGATGCTCTCCTACAGAGAGACTTATTCCCATGATGTCTCATGCATGTCCTACCAATATGGTGCTTTACCATATACACAGCTCATTGACTGTGGCTGTCATTTGATTATCACCCGTTAATTTATTGGCAGATGTTATTTGCCTACCAAGATGGCCGTGTGGTGATGTACCAGAATACTATGAATAATGAGCATGTCTATGGGTGTCTTTCTCAAGGGCACTTCCACTGAACACATGGCTGTTGATGGGCACAAGCATGTGCTGTTGCGGGGATTGAACCTAGAAGTTAATGACTACTTTGCCACTCCTGCAATGATCTGTATCAATTTCTCTGTGTAGCCTGGATGGTGCCAAATTATTTAAGATATCTTGCATCCCGTCCATAGCTGATTTGGGAGATCAGAGGACTGCAGAAGCAACACGTTGAAGCTCAGTCTCAAAGGAGGAAGTTTTCTTCATTAGGCTACATGGCCCATATTGTGGGGCGGTAGGGTGGCTGAGAGAGAGACCGACCTTCAACCAGGGGTTCAAGCTGTGTTGGCAAGCACCCGCCCTGCCAAAGTGTCCTTGAGCAAGACATGCTATGACCTTTTTGTGGAAAGGAAAAGATAAATTTCCTTCGGCTATCAAAAAGTACCACAACATAACTATTACTAAGAATGCTGTGAAAATAATTATCTTTCTCTGACAATGAATGAACTTAGAAGTACCGCAAGGTGGCGCAGTGAGTCGGATGTTGCAGATAATCTAATAACTATAATCTGACCTACACTTAGGTCTACTATACTTGTGTAAATAGTAAAGTTTGTATAGAAATCTATGGCCAACAACAAGGCTTAGTTAAAATAATGACACTTTATTGGCAATTGTTCTTATTACCCCTAGTTTTGGCATTGATGATACCTACTGCCGGACGGTCAGGCCCCACACATTGCTTTCAAGACATTTTAGAACAAATAACTGTGTGATTGAATACAAAGTATTTTTTTGACAGAAATTCAAACGCTTTCCAACAAAGTCCCCTTGAGACATGCTCTGCCCAAAGCATTGATGCAGGGTCAGTCTGGCTCTGCCCCCCTCTCTATGATTAGGGGTGGGAGAGGTGGGTAAGCTGATCCCAGATCTGGCTATAGGGGCCTCCATAGTCTCCTGCCCCTTGAAACTTCCATGGGCCATAGATAATTTTTTTTTTTTTCAAAACCCTGAATGCTTTATTGAAAATATGCATACATAACACTTCTCCTACACAACGATACAAAACAGTACAATCACTTTTGTAAATAACACATTAAACGCAAACCCACACATCACCCCTACCCGCCCCAGCCCGAGGAACTCTTAGAGATGCTACAGTAAGCCCTTAGTACTCCCCCACCCCGTCCCGCCCCACCACCACCATCACCTCTGAGAGAGAAATAAGACATATTGTTAAATCAGAAACAACTCCCTTGGTAAACTCAAGACAAAAGAACAGAGTAGACACCAAATTGCATACAGACATAGCATATGCCACCAGCAGGTGAATGAGAAGCTTTACTGAAAAGCTTTTTTGGGTTCTTTGCGTTTATGATTTGCCTCAAGTCTTCTGACATGATGTAGGGTGTGGAAGAGGAGGTTTAAGTCCATTCTACGGTCCAGGAGTTGAAATAGAGGATTCCCGAGTGTGAATATCAGACCATGACACACACACAACACCTACAGAAAACACCACTGTGTGCCTCAAGTGTTTTTGGTTTTGATAAGGGGTAGAGAACTGGCAACTGCCAATCAGCAATGGCACATCAAAAGAGAGATTTCGGTCAATTACACAGACATGCGATAAGTAGATTTTCACATGAAGGTAACTCTCTTTAAAGGCGAGGGGTGGATAGTTCAAACCTGATTGATTGTAGGTAACACACTTCCCAAAGACTCATCTCACTCATATTGGCATGGGTGTTACTGTGCATATTCACTTGTAATAGTAGTGGTAGATATATTGAAAACTCAACTGAAAAAACAAAAAAGAAACAAAACAGAAAAACAAATGAGAAGAGGGATTATAAAGATTAAAATAAAATGAGGACTCCAAATGTCTGGTTATATTTTAATATGATCATACAGGGATAGAGGTCAACCAAAAATGATATAATGTGAACAAAAAATTTAAGTAACAAAAAGTTCAATAAAAACAGACAGAAAAGCATCGTTTTTAAACATTTTTATCAGTCTGTAGCAAATAGTCATTACATACCCTGAAAAAGGGAGGAAGAAAGCTTTGAATGGTGCACTGACCACTGAACAACTTGGCTGGAGAGCAAGGGGGTGTTGTGCAGAAATCTCTCTAAGCTCCAAGAGTGGTACCCTCAAGACGAGGCTGCTATGCCTTGTATGCGTGAGGTTGAGTTTCATGACGTATCGTGTACAAGATACTCAGTCACTGCGTAGGGGTGCATGGAGGCATAGTGAGGGCTCAATTCCTTTAGGGAACTCCTCTTAGGTTTAAGTCTTTGCCAATACAACCTTTCGAGCCGTCAAGAGTGGCAAAGGTGGCAACCATAAGGTCTAGATGGCTATGAGAACCTAATGGAATCAGGCCATTGTAGTAGGTGCAAGAGAGCAAAAACACCACTCAAAGTGCAGTGGGGGATGTCATACATACTGAGGGTGTGTGTGCAAGTGTATGAAGAGGAAGGCAGTTTGTGTGTGTTTGAGGATTGCAAAAACAGTCCCTAACACTGTGGGCTCAGAGTGTAGTTCTGGTTATTGGTGCCTCTTCCCTCTAGGGACGTGCTAAACCCTCCTCCAATAATTACAATCATTAATTTCTCATATGAAATGACCCTTTGCTCATGACACAACAGTTTACAGCTTTTTGAAACGTGCGCCACTCAATTTGCTTTTTTAAATTTCCTTTCCCCCCCACAAAAATTATTCAATGCCAATAACTCAGTGCCATTTGAATGCCATGCGGTAAGGAGAAATATAAAAAAAAAAAACAAATTCAAATGTAAAATTAAAGCCCCAGATTAAAAAAAAATGTTTTTTTTTTTTTTACAAAATGGCTCTCAAGTATTCTTTGTTCCACAGATAGAGGTCGCTATGGGGCTTTGGATAACTTAGAATGGGTTTAAAATCCTCTTTACAGTTTCACTGTGGGATCGGGGGGCATGGGGGGGAGCAAGAATCTTCTGCTGGTGTGAATAGAACACACACATACAAAACACGCGCGCAAATAAACCCGCACCCACAAACGTCAACTCACACACAAATGTGTGCATGCATAATGACACACACACACACACATCATCACCCACACAAGTGTATGCATACAGAATCTCACACGCACGCACACACACACACACACACACACACACACATACACACATACACACACACAGAGGAGGGACAGCAGTCATCAGTGTGCAATGTAAGCTGCACTTTATACTCCTTTACATCTGAAAGCATGTCCTTTGAGAGTGATCATAGTATATGGCCCTGCAGTGGAAACCCCACCTCACCAAAAACGACTGACCCCTCACTGTTGACATGTGACCTATGAATCCCTCTGTCCTTCTCCTCTTAGGCAGATGCAATGGAATTGTGCGGTAGCTAGCTCAACAGAGGGGTTGGGGGCTGTCAGTTAGGAACACAGCGACTGTCCTTGTTAGAAGTTAAATTAAGGGATAAAAAGTTTTTTTTTCCTAATTTAGAGAAACAGAAAGTGGATCCTTCACACTAAAGCTTTCCATGGGCACTACTCGATCTAAGATTCACCTCTTAAATGAGAATAATGCTATGACTATCATAAAAAAATTCAAACATTTAGCATAGCCTTTTTTTTGTGTTCTCTGTCAGTTGGTCGGTCAGTGTTTTACGGTGGATTTTCAGCCTTTCTCCAACGACTCGAGTGCGAAGAATATAGCAAGAGAGAGGAAGAAGAAAAACATACATACAGAAGAGTTGCTATATCCCCCTATGCACCATCCTCCCCCAACAACACCCCACCCGTCTCCAGGGACACATATACAGGTACGTGATGGACAAACAGGCAGACAGACTTAGTCCAATGAGTAGACGGCTGGTCTGCAGTGTCTGTCTGGAGGGATCGCGGGGGGCTTGACTTGGGGCTCCAAGCCCAAGGTGGAGGTGTGTTTCCCGGGAAACTTTGGGAGGCCCTGGCACGGCTGTGGCCATGCAGCGAGATGGGGGAAGACGGGCCGGTCGGAGGAGGAGAACAGCCGTCACAGCTCACCAGTGGATAGGGGTCGTATCCCGCCGGGGGGTGACTGGTTTTCCAGGTCTCTGGGTCAAGATCAGGTTTTGGACGAGGACCTGAATTGTCCATCGTCACCTCCACAGTTTTGTCTAGGTCAGTCAGGAGACAATTTTTTCTCACTTTTGTTTTCTGTTTTGTCTTGGTGGCTTTCATTTATTTGTCATTGTTGTTTTTCTTCAGGTTGGTGTTAGGTTTCGTTTGCCCGTTTGGATTTTGTTTTCATTGTGGGTTTGTTGGATTTGTTGTTAAAGAGAGAAGATGTCTTCTGCTCCATCAGTCACCATCAACTGTCCATGTTACTGCAGTTCTCTGAGGAGGAAAATGGGATTAAGTAAATATGGAGATAGACTGCCTGTAACACCTTGTAATTACAGGTATAATACAACAGTAAATTTTTAGGAAGAAGCTCTGTACTACCTCACTAAACTGAACATGTTAAATGGCTAACACAAAGCTGCATTAGAAGCTTTGGTGTTTATAAATTCAGGAAACAGGAAAGGTTTCAACCAGCAAAAGAAAAATTTCACACCACAAATGAAAAACTAAAGATGTGGTCAAATGCACGAGGGTCCACTGTGGCACAGATCAACAGGTTGCAAAACGTTTTAATAGGTTTCTATGACTTATGGTCACGCAGTTTGTAAAGTATTGCAAATAGCTGAAACTGCCGAGCTAACGATACTAGCTGGTACTCTCGTAAAAAGATGCTAACGTAAATTTCACAATAGCACATCAATCTCCCACTGCTATAGCTGCTAGTGTGACTAGGATAGTTACCATTGAGTACGTCCGCCTCTTGCGAGTCGAGGAAGGGCGCGGGCCCCCAGACACGCACTGTACCGTCGTCTGAGGCGGAAGCCATGAGTCCTGGGATGGCCGGGTTCCAGCTCACACAGTTGACGGTGCGTGTGTGGCCTGTTAGCTCAGCAATGGGCAGCTCACTGCGCCGGTGCCAGATGTACACCTTGTGGTCTGTGGAGAAAGAACGAGGGCAACAGAACGGAAAGAGGTAAAGAGAGATGGAGGGGAGGAAAGATGGTTGAGAGCGGATGGATGGGTGTTTTGGATTAGAGCAGGAACGTGGATGGGAAAGATGTTCAAATTTTTAACAAGCGAGTCAGAAAATAAACAATTGCTCCCAACACAAGATTTATGACCAGCCTGTTCTTGGTGCAGAAATCTACCTCGAGACAAAAGTTGACCCAGTAAATGGATGAATTGAACAATTGACTTCTGAATTCTGATTTCATTAAGTCAACACTCATAGTTAACCCACCATCAATTTTTTAATCATGTTTCATTAAGACTTGATGGAGTTTTTGAGCTATTACATCCAAACAAGGTTCATTTAATTACAGTGCAACATTTACAAAGCAGAAAATGTGCTTAAAAAAAAAAAAGAAATCACCCTGGGTGCTGTCTCCCATTCATTACCTACTGGGAATCTTTTGGATTTGTCTTGGTTCTCCTGCATCTAGCTATGAGTTCACAAAATGTAAAATGAGCTAGGAAGGACATAGGAATAATATGTTTGATTCTGTGGTAGAGTGGATCTTCCCTTTAAATCCATACACTGGAGTCAATATCATTTTGCCCGGATCTTATGCAGTATGCAGTCAGAAACAGATGACCCATGTTTCACTATAAAACCACATGATACTACACCACACTGAGAAAAGATCTAAAATGGCTGACCTTCTGTTGGCTCTAACTCCCAGAATGTTCCAGGAATGAGATGAAACTACTGTGAGCATAAATGAGGACAGGCAGTCTGGTTACCACGGTGTATTAAAACGAGCTACTGCCTCAATTAGGGTATCATTATTTTTAATAATGTACCCTGTACTCACCCTCTTTACAAAGGTTATAAACTGCATCTCTAAGCTCTCTGTCTGTACCTTCGCTGCCGCTGGCAATGAAGTCTTCGTTGTGTCCTCCAAAGCAGGAGTGGATGGTGTAGAAGCCCTGGGTCACTCCTTGGTACTTCCTCACCAGCACCCGGTCCTGCAGGTCCCACAGGTGCACTCCCTACAGGGGGGGTGAAGGGACATTTTTTGAATATATGGTACTTTTCAATGTGGCAAATACACTAATATTGCTCACAAACACTGAGGAAATCTGGAATGGTCAAAAGGCTCACCTGAGTTGCTACATTTAACAAAGCTAATCTTCCGTTCTTTGAAACAGTGAAAGACATGATAGGGTGGTCCTCCTGAACTCTGTAAAAGAAAACAACAAAATACCAGCAGTCAGGCATGTCGTTATTAATTAACTAGTTGATAATGCAAATATACAAAGACATTTTATATGGAAAATGGTATCTTGAGGACGTGGCACCTATGTATCATCAATATGATAGCTACAGTCATAAAGCTACACATTTATGGCTCGTTAAAACGCAAAATGCTGGAATGTTCAACATTTTAAATCAATCATTAACCTTTATTTATGTAAGCATATTTTATAAAAAACACTTGCAGTGCACTACACGATAAAAGACAGGCACAGGTGGTAGGAGGGCTGACACGCACATGTTTCTGTCCGTAAGGTCCTCGAAGTTGTAACCCCGGATACGTTGGTGGGTGTCTGAAGCCAGCACTGTCCTGCCATCGCTCAGGCACCACAGGCACTGCACTCTCACGCCCTCCCAGGAGTCCAACAAGTTACCGTCCAGATCCTGACAACACAGACAGAGGATGAGGTCCTGGGCTCACTAGAGATCTCTGATCTCTCGTTCTTGACAGGTGATTGACAACATGTACAGAGCACGGTATGGCAATTTCTCTCAAGCTGTTATAGCATAGCATCTCTCTCTCTCTGCTCAGAAACAAACACACTGGAGCGATCAGACATTTAAACAAATAGAACAGAAGTTGGGGAGGACAGAAGTCCAAAAAATTTATGAATTTACCTATCAACACCCCTAGTTTTCAGCTATTCTGCATAATTTTACCTCCCTCACCTTTCTCTGATTTGATACAAGGCTAACGGGCATACATGTCTGCATTTCAGAAATGTCCGGTTTGTACTCAAAGTATCATCAGAAGGCATAGCAGCAGAATCATAAATGATTCCAGCTGTGGCAAAAAGTGACTCTACAGTATTGTAAGGACAAATCTAAAAAACAAAAAAGGATAACATTCATTCAGACATGATAGAAAAGCAGATAGAGATCACATTAGAGTTGTAATAACACCTAAGACAGCTGTATGTTTTGGCATTTCTACTTTTATGCAAGCCACTTCAGTGGTTTCAGCCCTTGTTTAAATATCCATGAAGTAAGTAAAAATTTCCATTCCTAGCAGCACGCTTTATTGCATACAAATGTACACAGTCAAGGACACAGAGACATGTGCATGCACAGCACACACACACACCATCCTGACAGTGAGGTATGGTAAACAACACATCCTTTTGGGTTCAGCAGGTTCATGGCTGGCAAATCAATACATGGGAGGATCCAGTTATCTAGCCTATAAGCTGTCTGCTTAAGTCACAACAACATCACTGGAGGTTTAACAGCTCTTCTACATATACCATGACTCACACATCTTCACCTTTCTTATCCACAACACCACACCCACCCCCCCTCCTTGCCCTCCTCCACCTTGAACACACACCATTCAGCACTGATTGAACAAAGAAGTGGTGCATAATACTGACAGAGACACACAAAAAGGACAAAGACATATTGGAGGCACTTACTAGTAGAAACACTTCACATATAAACACTACTGTACATCCACTTACACACTGGTAGAACTGTCCCCTCTGTCCCCCAGTCACGAAGCGCTTGCCATCGGGGTTCCAGGCCACGCTGGTCAGACTGTCCTCGTGGGACTGGGACATTTTAGTCCGCAGCTCCCCCGTCTGGTCGGCCAGGGGATAGGCAGAGACGGTGGGAGAAAAGAAGAAGAGGAGAGAGATGGGGGAAGAGGAGACAAGCGAGAAGAAAAATGAAGTAAGAGAGGGGGAGGGGTAAATGACAGAGAAGGGGAGGGGAAAGGGGAGGGTGAGCCAGGAGGGAAGGGGGAGGGGTGAGACAGGAGGAGAGGTCATTGAGTACACAGCCTACAGAAAATCTATGGGAGGCTCAAGGCATACAAATTCTCGCCTGTTTTCTTTCAAGCAGCCACTTGTTTACTGAAACAGCTCTTGGCCACATCCTATGCTTCTCTATCTGGCCAGTGCACACTACCATGTACAGAGTGATACACAGGGAAAACAGGGGCTGGCATATACGAACACTGTAACTGAAAAGATATAATAAAATTAAGATTATGTAAAACTAGGATACAGTGGGGTCTGAAAATAGATAACCTGTGTGTGTGTGTGTGTTTGTGTGTGTGTTACCTGGACATTCCAGAGCCAGAGCTCGGAGCAGTCGTCAGGTCCGCAGGCGATCAGGTAGGTGTCATCGGGGCTCCAGGCTAAGTAGGAGACTCCGTAGGCATGACCCTCCAGGGTCCGCAGCAGCTTCAGCTGGTGGCTTTCCTACACACACACACATATATGTATGCATAAACAGATATGCACATAAGGGCAATCACATGTACACACACACACACACACACTCAAAGAAAGTATATGAGTGAAAGATAAATATGAAAAATGCAAATATAGATCTATCCCCAAAGGTACGTGTAGGACACTTAACAGGGATTCACCAGAACATGCCTGTAAAGCAATTTATTTGGAATAAATTGTAAACAAGAGGGAGTGCTCGTTTGTATATGCATCTCTCACACTCACCGGGTCCACTTGCCAAATTATGACGGTTGTGTCTTTGGAGCCAGTGGCCAGTTTGGTGCCATCATTGGAGAATTTGCAGAACCACACCTCGTTACAGTGTTCCGTCAAGATCTGCTGGGTGTAACAGGGAAATTGTTTCCTGTGGCAGGGGGAAAGGTCAAAGGTTAAAAATTTTATTGTGCAAGTCAGCGGTGGTACATCTTGTTATTATTGTCTGTATCTCATTAACTTGCTGGAATCCAAATAAATTCAAAAAGACATTTCAAGGAAAAGAGAGGAGAGGGAGAAAACTCAAAAGGTTAAAACTTATAAAATAGCAAGATGGGAAGCATAGAGAAAATTTGCAACAGACAACATTTGGCATTTACCTAAGCCAGTGTTTCCCAACCCAGTTCTCAAGTGCCCCTGTCCTGTAGGTTTTTGTTCCATCTTTACTCTTGCACACCTGATCCAATTAAGGGCTTAATGCGGATTGGTTGAGCAGCAGAAACAGATCTAACTGCACAGGGCTAGCACGAAAGTGTGTAGCCCTTAATTGGATCAGGTGTGCAAGAGTAGAGCTGGAACAAAAACCTATAGGACAGGGAGCACTTGAGGACTGGGTTAGGAAACATTGACCTACTGAACCGCGTTCAGTGCATGCGCCTCAGCGTTATAGTGTTATGACAGGAGGCTAACTGATCACATCCATATCCGATGTGGCGGTATGCTAATCTAGCGTTGAAGTCTTGACTGTAAAAGCAGCATGCTAGCTGTGTGGTACTGACCGGCTGCAGACATGATCGAGGAGCAGGGAGACAGAGTCCAGGCTACTGTCCAGCTTGGTGTTATGGTAGAGGCAGCGGTCCCTCTGCAGCTCCACTGCTTGCCGCAGCAGGGTCTGCAGCCGCCGCGGGGGCAGCATCACAGAAGGAGGCAGGTACGCTGTGGGGAGAGGAAAAAGAGATGAGATTTACCTTGTGCACCAAGTATTTAATGTGTGCGTGTTAGCTTAATCAGCTGAAGTCAGGCAATATGTGCTCTAATGAGTCAGTGTGCTCATGTGTCCTCACTCTGTAATTTATCCAGCAGTCGGCAGCGTGAGGCTGTGCCTTTGCCCTCCCACTCTGCCTTGGCTCTCAGATCCTCAGCATGGCTACACATCAGGTACCTGCAGGAAGACACAACCACACAGCTCCGGCAAAACAGCAACTCTGAGGGGATCTTGGCTGGGGTATCTAAAAGTATGTCAAGAGTACAATATAATTTTTCTAATTGATTTAAAATGGAACATATCATTGATTGCACTAAGATACATTTGGGAAAACCATAACATAATATACACAGTAAGTTGATCACAATAAGAAAATACAGTAATACATGTTGATATAAACGTAAGAGGTAAGCAGGAGCAGGAAAATGCAAGTCTCTACATCACACAATTTCGATTGTGGTCATTCTTGTGGAGAGAATTAATTACAACAGTAATGTCAATATGATGGTGAAGATTCCCTGTAAAACAAAACATTACATACTTTTTCTATGATGCTGCATAGCTTACTCTAGATTTGCATGGAGGAACAAATGTCTACCAAAGCTAGAAACATGCAGTATTTAAGTCAAATTACAGACAGATTAAAAACACTACTCTAGACGATAGAATGACCAACTGAAATACAGGTCTCTGCTGTTTGAGTAATGGGTTTTGTTGACAGTACAAGAGTCAAGGACACATTTGGATAGATATAGCTGATTGATTGACCAAAGACAGACAACAGATCAATAGACAATTCTGTCAATGGAGTGATAGCCTGATAAGACAGATAGACTAGTAGGTAGTGTTGGCTGATCACTTCCCATTAATTGATTAGATAATAGATTTGAGTAATATGTTGGCTTTTTTGCTAAGAGCATAGGGACTGTGCATTGATTAGATCATTGGTTAGATGATCCCATAGCTAGTGAAAGATACACATACAGTATATCAGCAGAACAAATTGAAAAGAGAATACACTACAGAGGAGCACCTAATTAATAACAGGCTACAGATCATCAAAGTCTACTGATCCAAGTCATCTAGATCATTTGATTTTTAGGACATTGTGAAAACAAACAACCATATTGATACACTCAGCAGATGGTAACAAAATCAGGTGAAAATACTGTCACTAGCTATTTGAATGACTTTTGAATCATATTAATGTAACATTTGTCTTCTCAAGTTGCAAAAATATATTTAATATCAATATGAAGTGAGTGAATTAATCCATACTTGTATAATTCTGATTATGAATAGTCCTTAGGCTTTCCCTGAATCCGCTTGCTTAGGTAGATCTACCCAGCTTTTTCAAGGAAAAAGTGCATGGTAACACCAAGTAATGGTGGCCCACCCCTGATCTAAGTGACCAACTGAAAAATACATCAATGACTCTTGCTTTGGTGGTATCAACAGGTCAATGCCTGAAATGGAAGATGACACCAGGGTGAGTGTCATTAGGAGATGATTATTTGGGTATCATTGTAGCAAAACAGAATTTGAATGTTGGAATTTACACTCACAGAAAATATTGACACCTGTGTTCTAAATTTGAATTCACAGAAAAGATCTACAAAGCTGCAAACTTGTAATATGATATTTGCTCAAATTAGTTTTTTGTTGAATATATTTTTCGAGTACAAGCACTCCATGATTACAACTTCTCAAATCTGCCCTTGCCACCTCTCAGATGCCGTCTTGTGCATCACAAATGGTGATGGTGTGAATATGTTCTGTGTGTAAACTCCAACATGCAAGTTGTCAGGTGTTTTGCTACAATAATATCTTCATAGTTGATATATGATAATTAAACTGATGAACTGATACCAGTATGTATTGAAAAAAATATTAGATGCTTTTACTGAGTGATATATGATAATGAGACAGATATCTGTAAGCTAGATGAGACAGCGGTGAGATGTTGGCTGTTTTTATGTGTGCATTTGTGTAGATACAGATGATTGACAAATGAAATATTAGGCATGTGACCGTACCCGCTGAGTACGTGGATGCGGTCTGTGTTGTACTTGAGCGGCGTCAGCTCTCCCCGGAGAACCTGCAGCG
Organism: Centroberyx affinis; assembly: GCF_046629955.1. Taxonomy (NCBI): domain Eukaryota; kingdom Metazoa; phylum Chordata; class Actinopteri; order Beryciformes; family Berycidae; genus Centroberyx; species Centroberyx affinis. The sequence continues at coordinate 42,734 of NW_027281042.1, read as the reverse complement.
CCTCCAGGACTTTGCCATCCTCCAGATACTCTAGGTACTTCTGCTGCAGCAGCAGGAACTTCATACGCTATGGATGACAGGAGAGAAAAAGACAGAGAGAGAAAGAGAAAAAAAAATATTAAAGGAAAAAAGAGAAAATGCAAGACAGAAGGAAAGAAATAGGAGAAACAGAAGGAATAGTTAGGATGAAGTGAGGGTGTGGGAAATAAGGAGAGGACAAAAGAAAAGGAATGACGAACAACAAGTTCAAAAAGGTAAGACCACAGAAGCACACAAACTCAAATATACCAGTCTCAAATAGAATACAGAAGGCCATACATATATACAGAAAATGTCTAGGGTGCAAATGTACATTGTAAATTGCGTGTGTTATTATTCACCTTATCAAAAATATTCATTTCACAGATGTAGACAGCATATGTGCAGAACGTGCAGATTTGTATAGTACACAGTATGTGCATTACTAGCAGTTCACCTTATTAAAAATCCAGATGGTGGTACTGTATGTACAGTACACAAAAATGTGACAATGTGCAAGGCCGCATGTACACCGTTCTCATTATCAGAACATATTTATAGATGGAGCCAACAGATCTGGTAGTGTCAACACTAACAGGCCACTTCCTTCATCATACTGAAGACCAATGAGAAGAGTATTAACCAGTCACTGCTGCTGGTCAGTGCTGACATTTGTGGTGTTAAAAGGGACTCTGTCTTATCTCTAGTATGCAGTATGAGCCACAGCCCTGACGATGGGTACAGTCAATACACACAAATGCAAGAAAACGCCCACCCACAAGAATCATACAAATACACAGAGCACAAAAACACACCATCGCACATCTCCTAAATAACTAGGCCTGTAGTGTTAGTCATTGCCTACTACAACTGCAGTGAAAATGGTGTTGACAATGACAACACTAACCTGCTATCACTCAAGACCCAAAATGGCTCCCCAGTTTTCAGAGCTCCAAGAAAACCAACAGCCACAACCTGTCTCTCAATAACCAAACCTGTATTCACAGCTAGTCAGTGTATCAACACAATAGCTGCAGGCACTTCACTGAAACACAGGGGACCATTTTTTGGAGCCCATCTTGTCTGCTAATGAGCGAGCTAGCTGGGGCTAATTAGCATGGTTTAGCCAAGCTGCAGTACTAGGGAGTGTTCTTTAGATGACATCTGCACATGCCAGGCCCTTTGGGAGGGATATCCCTCTTATCAGACAATAATCTCACAGGAACAGCTGTATGGAAAATATGTCCTTGACTTCAGACAGGGCTTTGCTCCCCAAAATTTAATGTAACTGTACAGTTACTTACAAATTTTGTTTGCTCTATATATGCTACATTAGGATAAAGCAAAAACAATGGGCTTATTTTGAGTCTATTACTTCCAGTTTCTAAAGTGATCAATCTAAGGATCAGCCAAAAGAACATCCAAGCCATAAAGGTATGGCGGTGCGAAAAAACATGATGCAAGCAACATCATACAGCGGCCATTTGCTTAAAAACATTGAACTGTACATGCATCCCCTCATAAAGCCAACAAGGTATCCATTCTGGCCACTACAATTTCCGAGGCCTAACCCAGGACACTTTAGCTTTCAGCGTAGACACCCATCCCAGCTGTAAAGCATGGGACGTTTTCTAGAACTAGAACCTACAGCCTGCATTCTAACGGCACCATTCTAGAACCTCCTGGTGTGCCTCCTCACTGTTTGGCTGTCATTCAGCTCAGTTCAGGTTTGGGCGGAGAGAGCTTACCACAATAGCATTGGGAGAATGCATCAGTGCTCTCAGCTCGTTGAGATCATTCTCAGCCTGGACCAAAACAAAGAGAGGGTGAGGGAGGGGAGAGACAGAGGGAGAAATGGTTAGCTCAGCACTTTCCATGCATGCACAGGAAAAAAAGGACTAATCACAACACATCAGCAATATAACAGATCTTTAGGTCACTTTCTCGCTCAAGATGAGTTAGTTGAGACTATAACAATGAGACTGATGTCGATATGCTGTGGTTATAGTTCTGCTGGGCTGAAAAATGGGTTTTCTGTCTAAAGGCCCCAGTGGCTCATAAGCTCCAAAATTCACCTGCCACTTTCACTATTTTACCACTGAACTAGACTTTTGGAATTGTAAAGAACCTCCAAATGATGGCTGGTTACCTGCTGAAACGGCTGGTCGAGAAGACAAAGTTACCCGCAACATCCAGGATTTACCAGCACTTAGCTCATGGCTGGTGTTAATTTCCCACCAAGCGGTTCTGATGAGGGCTCATGATTCCAGAAAATGTATGAGGCCATTTTTAATATGATGTGCACTTTTACAAGCCTCAGCTCCAGAATGTTGGAATGACAATTATTTTGCAGCTAGAACAGTGTAGTACAGCCGGGAGTGGTCATTTTATAAGCCAATTACACAAACAACCCCTAACAATGTGCTACTATAAACCTCATGTTTTCAAATTCCACTTTACTGGGCTTAATGAAGCCCCTACAATCTTGTAATAATGCTTTACTGTGCTTTGGGGCGTCTTTCATAGGCAAACATCATAATCTAATAATATAATAGGCACATGATGACAGCTGTGCCTTGTAGCTCCATTTCAAACATGACTGAAAATCATTTGCTAGACTTCCTGGTAGGCATAACCGAGATCCCATAAAGGCCTCATAATGTGATTCATTCTTGCCTCTGAAGTGATGTTTTACTTTGATGGAGCAGTTTCACTTTTTAGCACACACTCCTCCTTAGAAGTTCAGGAGCAGTTCACCAACCATACATCAGCTTCTCACCACCAAAAGTCAGGCTTTTCCCCCAGCTCTCAATATTAATAATTGCAAGCAGACAAAATATCTTCTTGTAAAGTATGACCCAGGCCACCGAATGAAAAAAAAAAACCTGGGTCTGATTTCCTTTGTTTCTAGATGTGTTAGTAAGTCTTCAAACCGAAAGCTAGTAAGCAGTGCTGACCACAGGTCTCCAAGAGTGGCAAATTTGTGGATGACCATTCATATACTAAATCCTATAGAGCTAGGTGTACCAAAACTGTGTCAGTGTTCTACCAAAGTCAAATATCACTGTAAGACCTGTTGGTCGAGAAAGTACTTAAATGTCAAACACAGCTACCAGTTGCAGGAATGTGTATCAGCTTTATACAATATGCAACTATAATAATCTGTATACTTTTAGCCCCCATGTAGCAGCTTGCCTTCAACCTGTTGTTTAACCAGAAGCCCCATTTTAACCATATTTGCATTGAGTTATATGAGCTGACACTTGAGATTGATCTGAAAAGATTTATTTCTGTTACTTTCTTGACCAAACAAACAAGCTCTTTATATTACAGCCAAAGAACTAGGGAACATGGCTAGAAACATGGAATGGATACCAATCCCATATCTATCAAGACGCTTGCTGTCATGTAACCATGGTAACCTGAGACCAACCTTGTCCCACTCCCCCTCCATGACGTGGTTGCGGAACTTGGTGGCTGAGGGGTGTTCCAGTCTGCAGCCTGATTCCTGCATCAGCAGGTCCACTGTCTGACTGCAGAGAGAGAGAGAGAGAGAGAGAGAGAGAGAGAGAGAGAGAGAGAGAGAGAGAGAGAGAGAGAGAGAGAGAGAGAGAGAGAGAGAGAGAGGAGAAGAAGATTACTCAAGTGTTGAAAGATGATGAAAGCTTAACAATGACCTTATAAGCATTAAGTACAATGATGACATCACAGCTATAACAAAAAGTACCAATTAGAGCCAGATAAATACCAAGCAAATGCAAGCCCAATCAGCATTATACTAAATAAACGATCACACTATTACATTAAGTGGTGTTATCTGGGCAGATTCCTCAGACTCTCTGGATCCTCTATCAGTCTATGGCACTTGACCATGTACATTAATGCCACGTTTAGAAGGACAGCAAATGGAAGAGCATGGGAGATCCGCACCTGGTTTCACAGAAGCATTTTAGCACTAGGATAATATTAGCCTCATTAGCTTACAATGGAACAAAGACATTTTTTTGCCAAGATTGTCTGGGGAAAGCCAGCCCAGAACAGTTGTGTCACCAGAGCATTCTTGAACAGCGGGGGATGGCTAACATGGGTTAAGCTTCCACTGCAGTTGTCATCAACCTGTCAACCATAAACCTTAACCACCCCCACAAAAAAGGGTCTGCTGAGGTGTCTGTGATAATGAAATGAAAGTGGGGGAGGCGGAAGGGGGTGCTGACACCTCCAGCATAATGACATCATCCTCAGGTATCAATGGAGTGGCGCAGCAGCTCTGTTTTCAGCGTCACCCTGCTGGGTGCTACAACGTTTTCACTTGCATTTCCATAGCTGAAACGTGGGGGCGTCTGTTCGATACCAGGCAATGCCATGTATTCTCCCCCTCTTTGTAAACATAGCGATGTAGGCTGTCTTTTACAGTGCCGTGTAATGGCAGCTACACTTCCTCAGCTGGGTACCAGAGAGCAGTGGAGGTCTAACTGTCGATCAGTGCATTATACGGATACCACGGTGACTGTTAAAGCAGAGGGCTAGGAATACATTTCATGCAGAACCCGCTATGCTATAATTAGATTCAAACCCAACGTTTCCATCTAAAACAGCTGGTAGGACGCGCATTCCTCAGCCGCCATGAAACCCATTCTGTTCAATTCAGGACCAACTGTCGCCCACAATATCGACTGCCATGTCTCAATAAATACATGTCCTAAATTTGAACGTCATTGTTTGTGACTGACAGTGTTGATATTACTCTGACATACACTGATAGTGACAGAGAAAAAAAAGAGGACACAAACGTCGGAAAACAAAGTTATCACGTCCCTGAGACAGAACTGAAATGGTGTTTATTTGATGGATAAAGGGGTTCTTGGAAATGTCAGCTTAAAACGTGCAACGGGTGCACTCAGCATACTAAAATAACCAGGACAGTTTTCATAACCATGCTCGTTATTAAAATGTGGGCGAGCTATTTATGCTCCCCCGACACTGTCTCACAAACGACGTTATTTTAGCCGAGGCACTCGAGCTGGAAAATGTAGAAAACCACCATCAGGACGAAATCGACCCTGTCAACCCGCATATTGTTATTACCTCCGCATTTTTTGCGCAATATCCTCTGAAATGTAAAAAATGTGGACAACAATCTCGCTAATCAAGCGTGTGCACTTGTATAAACGAGTTAAATCGTATCCATCTGTTCACATGACATACTGATTTATGTGCTTTATAAACCATATAAGTCGTTACGAATCTTGTTTTCTCTGGATTACTAGATGATGTAATGCGCCTTCATTCCGTGTAAAAATCTATAATTAACACATTATCCCGCTGTTGGCCAATAAAACTTGTTTCAGACCACGATGGATGTGTAAGCACTCAAATGGTGGACTGTGCTTTGTTTTTATGAGGAGGTTTAATGTCAGAATACAACACTTCAGCGCAGGCTAGTGGTGTTAGCCATCAAGCTAGCAGTGTTATTGTGCAAGATGGACCCCTTCTTCTTCCAACTGCCGAGCTCACAGGCTAACCACCCCATCCCCCCATGTTTGTGTCTGTCAAACGCAGTAATAGCGCTTTCATCAACTGCAATTTCGCAGTTTCACACAAAACAGCCATAATTCAGATTATATTTCACATGCTTATATGTTTTTGGAGCTTTTCCCTCGACTGACACATCGAGTAAACTTACTTTAGCCCAAGTCCATGGAGATGTTGTCCTATTAATCGGATGACATCTTCCTCCGCCTGCGAAAGACGTTTCTTCTTTTTCAATGAGCCAACCTCAGAGCCTGAAGCTGTGGACACGGCCGAAGTCCCAGAACCAGGTCCGGTTGAAGCCCCGTTACTGGTACCGACACTATTCCCGTTGTTTGTGCTGGACAGAAGCCCGTTGGAGTGGGTTCCGCCAGCCGAAGATGACTCCCCGTTTTGTGCGCTGTTTAGGCAGGAAAGCTCTGAAGATTCCTGTCCCTGTCCTGCCCCGTTTGCCTGCATGTTGTTGCTGAGATTGCTGACAACACTTCGGTTAAAGTGAATGGCAGAGGTGGCTTGAGAGTGTGGAGAAGAAGCAGCAAGTCCTAGAACAATTCCGGTAAGGCCCGTTACAACTGTTGAAGCCCCGGGCTCTCCTGCTCCCTCCGCCGCCGAGGCTCGGTGTTTCTTCCGCGGGGGCGGCGACGCTCCGCCGGTGTCCGAGTCGGAGGAGGAGGAAGCGGAGGCCAGAGTTTCCTCACCGAGAGCGGCCGTGGTTAGAAGCCGGCGAAGCTCCGGGTGGGAAAGGAAGTTTCAGCTCCCAGAATTGAGACCTCGTTGTCTGGCTAAGAACGAACTGACACTGTGGACGCTCTGTCAGTTGCCCCGTTTTTGTTGTTGTTTCTCTCAAAACAGCTGCAACCCTAATGGAGTCCTGACGCGCTGACGTAACCGGAAATTCCTACACTACCATGCTTCCGGGTAGAATTATAAGCCATGGGTGGCGCATGAGAATTTATTTAGCATAATTATTAATTTGCAACAATAAAATGTAACATTAAAAAATGCATTTCCATATCTCCAGAGACTTGACTTTAATAGAGCTCGAATTGGACGTTATCCCCAAATATCAACTTTTTGCTACTTCACACTGACGTTCCACAGGTAGTCATGCCTATCATTCTGATCAACTTGTCGATACATTAATAAATCGTGTAAAATAATGCTCTCTGACATTTAGAGATTTACTGGGGCAAAGCCACTGCGCAGCGCATAACAAAGTTTTTTTTTTTAATAAACCACCAGACTGATGAGCTGATCACATGTTTATCAAGCCAAACTCATTCAGGTGTTTTCACTGTAGGGCCTATAAAATAATTATTGACCAATGGAACTCATAGGCGTGCATTTTCACGATAACCTGGTGAATTGTCACACTAGAAACTCTAATCCCACTGATGAAGGCTGGTCGAGATATTTTTGCTACTATTTACACAATATGTCATAAACCAGTGGCCAGTGCATCTTATAGTCTTCAATTGTATTTATAATTCATTCAGTTATCACACCTGAATCTCAGTTTCAGTTGCCAATCAATCGGAAATTTTAGCTGTTGCACCACAAATTAACATTTGCCTACCTGCCAGTGGTTCCTTCCCCAGTCTGTCTGTCTGTCTGTGTGTAGCCTCTGCATGTTTGTTTGTTTGTTTGTTTGTAAGGAGACTTTTGTGTCCTGCAAAATAAAACGCATGGCAGTCTGCAGATATACACTCTATAGACCCCCGTCCAACAACACTCTTTTCTATTCAAGTTACAGGCCTATGCTTTTACAAATATATTAACCATAGCTCACCTTAGCTCAGCAAGCACACTCACTTCATCTTCATGAAATGCAACCTTTTTAGTTTAATACCTGTAAACAAAATATGAATTTCTCACCTAACTATACTTGCATAATGTGGAAACCCAATTATACTGACGCACGATGAACCGATATACATGAAGGGCAACACTGACACCTAGAGGGTAGATATTGCAACTCAAATCAACCAGATGGTTAGGATAAAAAATAATAAAAAAATTATTTAGTGAAAACATCTTTAATCAAGACAGTATAAATAAAACGGAATTACAAAGCTGCATTATTTTACACAACCTGAGCTCAAGGTATTGAAAACAATAGAATATGGAATAGAAGTTAATATATCTGTCTGGTCCAAGCTAGTGAGTCCAACAGCACTCTGTGAATCAAGTGCAAAGTTACATATCTGATGCAGGAGCTCTGTGAGACATTTGCCTATATTCCTGAATTATGTGCACATAAAAGTTTCTGTACTTGAATCCCTTTGTTGGCGAAAACTTTGTATTTTACTCCTATAATGCTTATGTTAGTTTTAAAGATTTATTTTGTGTATGTTTGTCTAGTCCCACATGGTTTATATTGCTACAGAGCGTATGACAGGTAAGATCTATGTAAATATATATCTGAGAGAAATGGAGTGAAATGTACATCCTGCGCTCATCGATCTGTCCTTGTGTTAATGACGTTCCAGCAGGTGAAAAGAGTCAAGAGCGGTCCACCACTTGGTGTGGAAGGGTGGTGGTCACCGGAGCCGTGCCGTTGCTACTGGGCTTGTCTTTGCCTTTCATGAAGAAAGTGAGCAGCTCCCCTTTCCCTTTGACAAATATGGGCCCTCTTCGGACAAAGCGGAAGCCATACTCCTTCAGGATGTTGGAGCAGTCCTCCACCACCTGGGGGCAGAGCAGAACAAAAAACCACAGAGTCAATAATGAAGGAAGTTGAAAACGAGAACAGAAAAACAGAGTTAAAAGTATATAGAGAAGTTAAAGTGTTTTTGTATGTGCTTGTGTATCTGTGTGTGTATGTGCTTGCATGTGTGTTACCTGGATGTTCCCCATCACCCCAGTAGACTCCATTCTGCTGGCCACATTGACTGTGTTGCCCCAAATGTCATAGTGAGGTTTACGAGCCCCGATCACTCCAGCCAGCACTCCCCCCTTATTCAGACCTGAAGGAGATAAACATGGAAAAATCAACACACATGCATGCACACATACCCACTCATGTACACCTGCATGTCTGCACACACACACACATACACACACACACACACACACACACACTCACTGACCGATACGGAGCATGAAGTTGTTGAAGGACTGTTTGTTGAGGTTGCCGAGGGTGACTTTCATGGCCAGGGCAAAGTCTGCCAGGTCAGCAAGGTGCTGCCAGCGCTCTATCAGTGACTGGTCCTCTGGCTGGGTAAAGACAATATGTAGTCATCATCATCATTATCATCATCATCATCATTAGCAGTAGCAGCAGCACCATAGAGTGTTATGCGGTACAACAGCCAGAAAAAAGTATATATTTAAGATAGATGCTATTATAGTATCCCACCTTGCGGTTGCTGTATCCGTTAGTGTTGCTCTCTGGTGTGACACCTGAGGCAGCCATGTAGGTGCTTCCTATGGTCTTGATCTTGGTGATGCAGCGGAACTCGTCCCTGTCTAATAACTGGTGGAGAAAGTTGAAACCAGTTAGACACTCTGGAAGTGTCCCTCTCTCTCTCTCTCTCAAACATGGTGAGGAGCAGAGGTCCTACAGACTCTGTGGCAATGCTGAAAGGAAAGGCTTCTGTGCACCTTAGGGTGGAGTAGATGAACTTTTCTCTCAGAAATGATACTGTAAGATCTGTGAGTGTTTGGCTGTGGAACGCAATATGTATGAAGGGAAAATAGTCTGATTGCTTGTCTTAAATGTCAGTTGTACTTGGCTTTCGGGACTATAGAGTTTGATATAGTCACTTTTGTTGTGTGTGTGTGTGTGTGTGTGTGCATGTGTTTTGGGTGTGTATGAGGGGGTGGGTGTGGGAGTTGGTGAGTTTTTGAGGTGTTTTGATTTGTTGTGAGATGTCTCCTTAGGATGGGGACACACTAGAGGATTATCAGGCCAATTTACACCCAATCAGAGGGGGAAACCCAGATCTAAGGCTTGGTCGGGACCAGTGGTCGGTCAGTAAAGATTATCTGGAAGTGTGAAGGGTTTAGAGATTCCAACCAATTCTAACCAACTGACTCGCAGACTGATCCGCGCTGCCCCGATAATAGCAACATCTCTCTCACAGGTACAAACGCTCTGCTGTGACTCACGCTGTCAAAGTCGGAGATGATCTCATTGAGAATCCGGAGACATTCGATGCCTCCGTTGTTGATGCTCTCTTCGGTGTAGAAGTCAGAAAAGTTGGGGATGGAGGCAAACATCACACCTATCTCATCATATGACTGGCTGTACAGCTCCTAGGAATGACAAGTTGACAAGTTTTTAGTTTCCTCTTTCCTTGGCTCATTCTTTCTTTGATATAAAGCTATCTGTTTTTCTTTCTAGTTGCAGTAATAGTACCATAGACCCACTTTTACTTTCCTCACTCCTTTTTTCAATTCTCACTCTCACTCATGTCCTTCCTTTTTCTCTACTCACTACTCCCATACCCACATAAATATCCACGTTTACACAGACACACACCCGCACACACACACCTCATCTCTCTTCTTGGAGCCCAAGAAGTGTTTGGCCACATGCTCAGGCAGCATGTTGGTAACCAGCGCTTCATTCCAGCGCCTCATCTCAAACACCCTCTCCTTCTGGTCATGCACTCCAATCTTCCACAGGAACAGCTTCCGAGACTGACGCTCCACCTACACGTGTGTGCGTGTGTGTGTGTGTGTGTGTGTGTGTGTGTGTGTGTGTGTGTGTTTGAAAGACCGAGCATGAAAAGGATGAAAGTTTGTTCCATATAAGATATTAGTAAGATATTTGGGGAGAAATACATGCCATTATGGAAAATCAGAGAATTGCATTATGCCTTTTGTAGTGATTTTGAAAGGTTTGTGAGGCTGTCACCGACAGGCTGCGGGGCAGTGAAGTGAGATACAGTGTGGGTGTGAAGGAGAGCGTGACTCACATGGCGGGCAAAGTAGTAGAAGCTAATCATCATGACGATGATCATCATTGTCATCAGGTACTTGGAGGGCACTATGGTTGTTCTGGAGAGAGAGAGACAGAGAGATTTCCAGGATGTAAAAGGACTTTGATATAAACATTCAAGAAAGTACATTTTCTGTAGATTTTTTGGCATTTATTGCTAAATAGGTGTACATTATGATGTGGAGAATTAGCTAAGTAAGTAAAACAGTCATTTTTCATTGATCTGTAATATGCATTTCTCACCTGTACCTGGCGAACCGTATGAAATCATGCAGGTCATAGATGTCCCGCCAACTGTAGATATTGACGGCGCCGGTTGCTGTGACAACCATCACCATAAGCCCTAGTTTGATCAGGTGGCTGACCTGCACCAGCATGGTGGTTGCTATTAGTGACATCACCGCCATGAAGCTGTAGTGCTTGGGATTGTCTGCACAGCCTTGGTCCCCTAGTGACTCCAGCATAGGACCAGAGGTGGTGTTGAAGACCCGCAGGGACGGAGGGACGCAACTCAACTGCAACATCAGATGGAGTGATAGAATAAGTGAATACGTTGGGAGGGAATGAGTTACATCAACATCTTCTATAAGCACAGTACTAGATTGTGGTTGGCTAAATGAAGACTGGGGCGAGGCCACTGTCGGCAGCCTTGGAGGAGACTGCCTTCCAGTCGACGCTCAGGGAACAAAAGTCCCCTGTGCCTGGATGTGTGTGTCACAAAGCTGAATCTGAATTAAGAAAACTGAATTTGAATTGGGAAAACTGAATTTGAAATTGTAGTTACAAGTAAAATTCAATAATAATCATATTGAGTTTCAAGCTATTGCATTCAATTAGCATTTTTCAATTCAAGTCAACATTTCAGCTTGAGAACAGCAAATTCAAATTAATGCAATTCAAATACAATCTCTGCTGGCACTAATCTCTTGCTGTTGTTAGTGCATAACCTTGTTGTTGTCATGTTGGCTCTTGTAGCAATTACAAAATCACAAGAAAAGATTTCTAACAATGTTAGTTACGGTTTGGTGTATGTTTTGAGGTGAGAATATTCATGTTGAGAATATATACATAAGGACAACACCTCTGGAATAGTTATGCATGTCAAACCTATTCATGTATATGTTGTTGTTTTTCAAGCGTTAGCATTGTGTGACTGTCACCTTGTTGTCCATATGACGACTCTGACAGAAAAACAAGCGTTCGCTTCAGTATCCTCTATTCCTGCCAGACTAAAAAGGCAGCAGTGTGTGGAACAGGCTGCTCCTGTAGGGCTGTGACAAATGAGCCAGCAGGCAGCGAGACAGACAACTAAAGCTCTGTAATGGACCCCACTGGGAACAGGTAGTCAGACACGTAAAAGGCACTGATAGTTTGATGAGGACAAAGTGGAAACACACAAATGGAAAGATGCACACACACGCACACACACAAATAGAGTGTGTGACAGTCATACCATATCAGCGATCTCAGCCATGGTAAGAACGAAGATTGCTGCCATGGCCCATGTGTTTCTCGCCCAGCGTGTCCGATCAATCCACACTGAGAAAGACACCAGCCTCTTGGAGAACATCTGTGTCAAACAAGCATCCATGTCATTATCAACATCAAAAATAATTTACTCAAGTAGCCTTCAGTCATATATGTAAGACAATAGTTCTCCAAGTACAGTCAGCAGGTCAAAAGTACTCATGATGATAATAAACAATTGCCATATTTTTATATGTCTAACTAGAACTTTTACCCATCAATATTAACTTTATAACAAAATTTTACAGAGAATTTCAAAACCCAAATGGTAAGGGAAAATAAAACTTGCTCAGTATCAGAGTTCCCCTTTATGTGTGTGTGAATCCTTTTGTTTTTAGAGATCATCTGCGAAAAAGGTTGTGAAACACTGAAACAGAGACATCATTTCTATGCATTCTCACCCTGGGGAAGACGGCAGCAAGAGAGCAGACTGTGAGGATGAGCAACAGCACCTCTCCTATGGCGAGAGTCACGTAGTTCACCGTCAGCCTGAAACAGGTAGAAACATCCTTGGTCAACTTCCCACACACCATGGACATGGACATACAATGCACTGTAGAAAATGTACAGTGTGTAATATTCTTGTGTGTAGTATGTGTACACAGTAGTATGCACTCGCACTAGCAGCACAGATAATAGAGTGTATGTGTCCGACGTTGCCATTTTCACGACACTTGACAGTATAAACTCACAGACGGCCTTGTGAGCAGTGCAATGTCTGCATGCGTCTTTCATATCTGGTGTCTATTATAAAGGATGTAGTAGTAGTGTGAAGTATGCACTGTAATGTGCTTACACTCACAGTGGGTCTATGAGCACCTCCATTGCTGTGATGAAGAGGAGCACTATGCAGCAACAGCAGAAGGCCACTCCGCTTCGCCTCTCCTTCTCTGAGGAGTAGCGTTTCTCCAGCTCCCCATCCACAAAATAGAGTGATACAGGGTTGACCTGATGCTCCTTCATACTGTGAGAAAGAGAGAGAGATGTTGCAATAGGGAAAAGAGTGTTTGTGGAAGCAAGTGTACAAATCTTAAATTGTCTTCTGTCTATGGCAGGGTGAGAAATTAACAGGGGCTTAGGGCTAAAATGCCTATGAAATACCCTGTTCACTCATTCATGCATGAATGTGACTACTGTCCCCTGTGGACCACTGTGATTCATGGGAGCCTAGGACCGAGCGATTGTTTTCAGTTTCAATTTGGGTGAGAAAAATGGAGCAGTTTTCGATAAAAAAAATGAGTTTCCAGCAGTGGAATAGGAGTCAAAACAAATCTTAATGGTACAAATTGAGTGTTTGTTTGCCAATATGCAAATGTTTTATTTCACAATTCAACAAAATTGCCCCTAAAAATCAGATCAAAGAGTTAAACAATGCTCTCTGAAAAAAAGTAAAGTAAATTGGTCTATGGTAATCTCACCTAACCTTGTGAGTCATCTGGATATTGCAAGTTCAGACATTAACGCTCAGCTTATTCTTCTAATGCTCTATTCATTCTTCTCTTCACATCTCTATCTCCTTTTCTTACATTTCCTGGTTTTCTCTCTCCAGCAGCTCATGGTGCAGCCGTCTGTTGATCTCTTGTTCCTCAACCATCTTAATCCTCTGAGAGGTCATCACCAAGGCAATAGAGAGCACAGAGAAGGTAAGATTATCAAGAAGCGTACTGATGGAATTGTTCAAAGAATGGCTGTGTATTTAATGGCATTGAGGATTTATCCGTGGTTTATCCTAATGTGTGTGTATGTGTCTGTGTCTGGGTAGGGGGGTGAGTGCACTAGCAAAACATTCTTAAGCCATGTGTGCATATTGTATGTAGGCTTGTGTCTGTGGGGTAAAAGTTAACTTTGGACCCAGGTTTATGGTTGACAATGAATTATAAAGTCCTACACCTCTATCATAATCTACCTCTTGTTTAGACTCATTGGGCGAGGTCCGGGGTGAGCCAGCATTCCCATTGGTTGCTGTAGTGTTAATCAACTGGTTTGAATTTCGATTGGACAATGTGCCTGGTTTCTGAGGGACGAGAGGGGGAGAAAATGTCAGTTAAAGTGAGACAAAGAAAGATACAGAGGTGTATTGAGAGACAGACTGAGTGACACATTAAAGAGAAATCAGAGATGGTTTAGCCAATATAAATGTAGGGCTTTTAGTGAGTTTGAATGGTCATGTGATACTCAGCTACTGAAAAGCTAGAAGGCACTGGGAGAGGGCAAACCTCCACCAATGCTGAACAATTCTCCAACTTGCTGTTACACCCAAAACCATCACTCTTATCACTTAATGTGAAGTCAAATAGATTTCTTGACCCTGCAAAGGATTTGGAATCAAGTCTATCTCCATTTGTTTCATAATTATGGCTACAAAATTATAATCTTCTACTGGTGGAAATCCTAGATCCTTGGCCCAAGGCCTATCTGTCCACTAAATTTCATGTAAATCCAGTCATACATTTTTTAGATATCCTGCTGACAGACAGAAACACGTCCTCCTTGGTGGAAGTAAAAACAGGAAATGCCAGCTTACTAAGTTTTTTTTTTTTAAAGATTTATTTTAGGCATTATTTGACAGAGATAATGAGAGAGGAAGGTATGGGAGAGAGAGAGGGGAGGACATGCAGCAAATGACTGCGGGCTGGATTCGAACCCAGCTTGCTGTGGGAAGGACTGAGCCTTATATGGTACGCGCTCTACTCAGTGATCCACCAGGGTGCCCCAGCTTACTGAGTTTTTCAGAATAATTTTCAGTGTACATGAATTTCAGGTATCTTGTTCTTTTGATTCAAGCAACACTTTTGTCTGCCAGGTAATAAAATTATTGCCTGGAAAGAACAAGGAAGCTATTTATAAAAGTAAAATGGGAACTGCTCTGTTTGCAATGCTGTATTATGGTTTCCAATTGACAAGGACATCTGGTAATGTCTTTTTCAAATTGAAAGTGATCTTTTGAGTAGTTGCAGGTAGTTCTATCATTATACAGTACACTGTATCTTATAACATGCTATATGCACTGACTAGTCTAGATGGGTTCTTGATAACACAAGCATTTTCCTTGTGTTTTAATGCTAAAATAAAAACAAAAAAGAAAAGACAAAAGACAGATAGGAACAAGTAAAATGTATCATTAAAAGTTACAAGTAGAGAGAGTTACATGAAGCTACAAGCCACTCACATTCCCATTGAGCCTGTTTCCCTGGGTCGTCCGTTTCGCCACTCGAACCAAGTAAGTGTCAATGCCTTTCTCCAGCAGGTACTCACACCTGTCTCCTCCATTCCCCGGCTCCAATTCAAACTCTCCATGAAGACACTCCATGGTGCTCTGGGAGATATGCACTCTCCTATGAAACACACAAACATATTGAAAACAAATACACACACGTACACATGAGGAGAAAGAAAGTGATTGATGGCCGTGACAGTAAGTAACCGGTATCGTCCTCTTACCCAGGAATCCCTCCAGACTCCATCTTATTGGCTACGGTGACATCTGTGGACCAGACGTCAAACTGCCACCTCTTCTGACCCAGCACCCCTCCCAGCACTGTGCCTGTATGAACGCCCACGCGCATGTCCACCTCTGTCCTCGTCTTCTCTCGCACATACCTGGAGGAAGAGGGAGAGCATGGGATCTCTGTTGTATCTCTGAAGTCAGTCTGAGCCCACAACTACTACATGTTCTTTCACATCTTCTTTCACATCTTCTGCTAACATGGCATCTGTTCCCTCATCTTCCTCAGGCCTATCTCTCCATCCTACTCCATATTCCTCATGTTCAACTTTGGTATGAGATGCAATGCAGCCTGACTTATCTAGTCTTCCTTCTCCTCATTCTTTTTTTTTTAATCCTCTGCATTCCCTCCCTCGTCTTCCCTTCCTCCTTTCCTTCATCCTCTTCTTCTTTTGTGTCTTGATTGTGAATCCATTAGTGAACTTTGATTGTGAATCCATTAGTGAACTTTGTCTTATAAACGTGCTATACAATAACATTTGCCTTAGAAAAGTGCCATACAGAAAAGGTTATTATTACTATATTATCTATACTTACGAGATGGCCTCTACCATGGCTAGGCCCATCAAAATGGAGCAGGCAGCATGGTCTTCTCTGTAGTCAGGAAGACCACAGATACAATAGTAGCAGTCTCCCAGGATCTTAATCCTCAGCTGGTGATGTTCCTGCAAGAACAGGACAGAGCAACAGCAGAGGAGCATTTACATTGAGTGTATCAAAGTAATACATCAAGAATACCTTGAGTTTCAACAGCTGATTTTGCCGAAGTTCTTAAAAACATTAGCATTGGAAAAAAGTCATATTAAATACATTAAAACAAAACATGACCAGTAATCATATCCTGAGGTTTAACACATTGGAAGTGATAGAATAGAATAGAATAGAATAGAATAGAATAGAACAGAGATACTCACAGCTGCCAGTTTATCGAAGCGGGCAAACAGTTCATTAAGCAGCTTTACCAGCTCCTGGGCACTGCAGGCTGACGACAGCTGGGTGAAGCCCACGATGTCAGCAAACAGGATACTGGAACAGAAGGTTGGAGGGTGAAACGTAACATTAACATCACTGAAGCTGTAAAAACCTTCCTGTCATGTTGGCAATCACAACTAGCACCTTTGAAAGTTCGTTCCAACTTTTTAGCAAAGCTGATTGTGGGGTTCTGACCTGACGTTTTCGTGGCGGTACATGTACATGGTGTTGAACTGCTGATGCTGGACCTCGCTCTGATTGGCCTGCTTCTTCATGCCCTGCAGCATCTCGTCAGCTATGTGTTTGGGCAGGATGGACAACAACAACTCCTCCTACATGGAGACACAGTCAGGGAAAGTGCGAGTTTAGCTGTGTTAATTTATTACAGACGTAGGGAAGAATAAGGTGTGTGTCTGTGTTGTCGTGTCTGTGTGTACGCAAGTGTGAGACTGAGGCAGCAAGCAGATCCCAGCAGCTCTCACAAGATCCCGTCAAGCCGTCAGATGTGTTCTGATTGGCTGGTTGTACCTGTCTTGTAGCAGCCCCCAATGCCAGGGCATTCTGGGAATTCTCTCTCTCTAGCTCTCAATTTCTATCTCTTTTCTTCTCCCTCCCTTAACAACTCTCATGGGTCTGCTCTGTTTGTTCCACAAATAGTCACCGTCAGAAACAACATGCACAGACAGACAGGATGGAGTGTGGTGAAATGGAGGGATAAACAATAAAATCAAGGCTTTACACAAGAATATTCCAAGAATATTACACTTGGTGTTGGCAAAGGAAGAGGTTGGAGACAGGGCTGGGAAACATTAACTCTGAATTCACAATTAATTATGGATATGCAACTTGCACTTTCAAATTTTGACAAACTGTTGGCATGAGAAAATGCCATATTCAACATACTATAAAATAACTGTAGAGGAATGCTGTATCAAGTGAACTGACTTTGTCCCTGGCTGGAACCCATGCTGTTTCCTTACGTTTCTTTTATTAATGTAATCCTTCGCCGTTCAGCCTCACATCTGGGAGAGCCAGATGATACATGATAGTCAATTAACAAGATCGGCCCATCAGCAAATGAACCATAGCACAATGTGCTCATTATAGAAGAATGATAGAGTGGCTGGAGAGAGAGCTAGAAAGACGACTGGCAAGTAATAAATAAATGAATGAAAACGCAAACTATGACGAAAAACACGATGGCCAACGAGGAATAAAGATAAAGATAACAAGCTTCTGACTCGAGAGAATAAAACAAAAATCAACAGGGGAGGGGAAATTTGAAAATGGGCTGAAAGATAGAAATGGAAGTGTAGTCCTGCAAAGTCTGTGCATCAGTCTACTGGAGCTCTGAGCTAAGTGCATTAAAAGGATGGGAAAACACAAATAGGACATGCAATTAAGTGCTATAAAGGCAAGAAGCTGATGGAAAATTCAACAAAATTTCCAATCAAAATGCTTTAAAAATATCTAATCGTATCAATTCCACAATGCTTGGCCCTCTAGCCATTGCTCATTGCACAGTTCAGGTCAGGCTTCCTTGGTAGTCACAGAGCTTAAGCTGGTCGCAGTGTGGCATGTCGCTAATGATGGCTCCACCGGTGATAACAACAGTCTCTCTAATCAGCCTATTAGCCCGGAGCTGAGCAAAACACACCGTAATTAGGCAGCACTGGGTGTTCCAGCTCACAAGTCACATAACAGGTGTACCTATGGGTTTGTGTGTGTGTGCATGTGTGTGCGTGTGTGTGTGTGTATGTGTTTGTCCTAGATATGAGGACCCAAAAGAGGGCCCACAAGTATCAAAACCTTAGTGTATGGGCTTATCAAAGAGTAACTAAACCCCAAACCCAAATCTGTGGTGAAGCTGACATCTAATGGTGAAGTAGGGTACTGAACTGGCCTTCTGCTATTGGCTGGTCTTTGTGCCAGGCTATGTCACCACTTGTTGTACTCTATGGAAGCTGACATCACCTGGCACAATGACCAGCCAATAGCAGAAGGCTGGGAAGGGTGGGGTTTAGTTACTTTTTAAGCAAGGTGTAGGTGTGACCCTGTGTGCATTTGTGTATGTGTGTGTGTGTGTGTGTGTGTGTGTGTGGGTGTGTGTGTGTGCATGTCCTACTTACCTGCTGGGTACTCTGCTCCTCCAGGGTGAGTTTGACCTCAAGGGACTGACGCGCTTCCAAGAAAGCCGTCCTGTACTTCCTGTCGGCCATGTAGAATGACAACACCCCGACAGTGGCTGAGCAGAGGTACAGCATCACATTGGCTATGAGCTGGAGAGAGGAAGAGAGGACGGGCGGGGGTTGTGGGTTTGTGCCACATTGCTGAATAATGGGTGGTTTGTTCTTACAGGCCTAGTCGTTATATACCCACTGTGTAACCACTCTACAAACTTCTTGAAAGAAAGCAGTTTCTCACTTTGGTAAAATGTTTTCACTTTTATGATGCATGCCATAACACCATATAAGTTCATGAACTGTCAGCCACCATAATGGCTATGGCAAACTATGGCAAAGCTACCCAAATTCTGCATATTTTTCTATGTTTGTGTTATACTGTGCTCTATTTGGTATTTATAAACCTAAAAAAGGCCTGCCTAGCCAACTCACTAAGTGGCTAGCTTTTTGCCTGTAGCAACTATCAATGAAAACAACCCAAAACAGCGAGGAGTATAACTCACATAGAGGTTTGCATGGTGAAATGTAGATCCTCTATTGAATGTATATATTGCTTCAAGATGGATCAGAGATACATAAATGTGTTGAAAAAGAGGAACACAGTCAAGTATGCCCTTGGCTATTCAAATTGTCTCTGCCCCCTGGTGTCCTTTCTACATACATTGAAGCCTTTTACCTGGACCAGCTGTGTGTATAAGCTCTGCCTCTCACACCTCCACTTAGGGACAAAGTGCTAATGAATGTCACTCATTCCCTACAATAGGCTGCAGGCGCATGTCATGCCATGCTTAGGCTACCCCTTTCCCTCACTTAACTTTCTCCCACTCTCAGGTTGCCTCCCCTCCCCATTGCTCCCCACTCCTGTGTTAACACCTGTTACACCTTGACTTGGGCCTCTTTCATCCTTTTGTTGAGGGTTGCAGGTGCATTGTCATTTGCATGCAGCACACCCCTGAAGGCTTTTTACCTGTCTCACCAACATGGGCCCCTGCAGGTTGTCCTGGAACCTTTGAGCAACAGTCACCCCCAGAGCCAAGGTGTGTATCCCGCAGGAGAGGGCCGTTAGAAGGAGGAGGGGCACCAGGTTCAGCGGCAGTGTTAGAAAGCAGGAGAAACTGAAAAAGGCCTGCCAGCCCACGGAGTCACTGGCTTGGGGGAAACGCTGGTAGTTCAGGCCCATGTAACATAAAACATGGACAGCTGTCATCAGCCACAGTATGTATGGTACTGCTCCGCGGGAGACCGGTGACGCGGGAAGCTTCCGCAACCGGCACAGCACGTACAGCACAATATCCGCGGCCAGCCCCACTGCTGCGACCACCACCATTGCCAGTTTGTCCTCGGTATACATCACCGCGCACATGACGATGATGTAGCTGTTGAAAAGAGCGGCAAACATCACCAACACCAGGAGAGTCTCTTGGCGCTGGCGGCGGAAGTATATCTGGTAGAGCCGCTCCAGGGATTCGGGCGTGAAGGTGAGGCGCATTGCGCGCGGCAGGCAGCGGCAGCATCCCGACTGGAGCACCGTTACTTCACGCCTCCGACCCGCTTCATGACCCGGATCACTGGGACCCGGTACTGAATATTCTGCAGAATAGTCTGCAGAATTTCCAGTGTCTGTTGTGTGCACCCGGTTCAGAGACATTTTGGTTCAGGAAAGGTAATCCACTTGATTCATATAATACTGGTGTACAAAAGATGAAGGCACTGTTCCCAAATTGCACAGAATGCCGAGATCCTCACTCTAGAGAATCAGTAGGGTGTCCCATCATTATGATTTCTTTTGGGGTTAATGACATGATGAAACTGCCACAGCTGTGGAAAGTGTCATCCATCCAAATCAGAGACACGGTGTAATTTCAAGGCAACGAAATGAAATTCCAGGCGAGTGGCACCTATTAGAAAGTAACCTAATCATCAAATACTGTTTCAACTAGATCTCTCACCATATATCGACCATAAAAACTCTCTTACCTTTAGAAATCATTATCATGTTTCTGCTTATGATTATAATTCCATTTAACACCTTAAAATTGAATCCGATGGTCAGAGCCTCCTAGAGAGTTACAGTCTCGGTGCTACTGTTCCGTTTCCATGGAAAAACTTCTTGCATCCTCTTAGCTGAAGTCCTGTGTGCTGCCATGGCTGATCAACAAAACCTTGTGCCACAGGTGGGTATCCAGTTGCATACATCTTTCCAGTGAGACAGATATGAGTTAATCTATAAAAGCTGAAGAACACCACATTTTGACATTTTGAAGTATAAATACAATTTCCTTTCAACCATGATAAGAATATGCCTGCACAACAGTATTCATTCTCTACAAAGATGCTCCTTCTCTCTCTGTCTGTCTCTCATTCTCTCTCTCTCCTCCCACTCCTCCTTCCTTCTCCCCTCCCCCTTTTCCCAAATAGCAAGACCTCTGTTACTGTTGCTAAGATGAAACCAAAGTCACTGCCAGATTGCAATCATGTCTTGGGAAAGGTCGAAGCATTGCTGTGAAGAGGTGAAGAAAAAAAGCTAAAGGGAAAGTTAAAGCCACTCTACATCTTCAAAGCTCTTTTACTCTGCATAAGTGATGATTTATTTTACTCACTGGTCCTTTGCAGCAACTGTAGTTGTAATCAGTCCTGTTTCTCCTATATCCCACAGGAAATAATGTACAAATACAACAACATTGGCTTGGTTCATGTTTTTCATTTCTTTTACTCAACAGCGGTGACAACAATAATGAATGTTTATAACATGATTATCAGCTGAGAGAACAGTAAATGCCTGTTGAAACACAAATGAAAATCAGAAGATTTAAAACAGGGTATCACAGATTTGTTTTTGTTACAGTTCAGCTCACATTCAAACAGCATTATTTATTATCAAGGCAATGTCCATTTGCAGGTATGCAAGCACACACACATCATCACTGTTCTTTAGTGTTCGGCCACGCCACAACAAGGCATGTTGGTGACCGACACCAGTAGAAGATCTCAACTCAGTCATCGATCATTCTCTGTGTTCGCTTGCTGTTGGTGGTGATTTTCGGACCATGCCACTCAGAGTCTTTCCCACAGCCAACATTACAGTCGCCAGAACTCCCACAGTCCCCAGTCTCCCCAGAGCTGCAGTACCCAACGCGGCAGCCCCCAGTGCCCCGCCTCCAAGAGGTGCTGCTGCTGCGGTGACCGTCTCCATGCCGATTCCTCTAATTAGGTTCGGCCCCGTGAGAAGGCCCCCTTGTAGATTCACCTTAGTGTGGAACGGGCTCTTCGGTGCACCCAGGATGAACGCCCCTACTGCAACAAATGTGACTGTTATGAGTTCCGTCTGTGTCAGTATAATCGTTGTCAGTGCTAGACCTCTGGTGGCCAGAACTGCACCGACAACAACTGAACCTAAAACTGCTAAAGTGGTGTTTCTATCCCTGAACTCCGCTTTTACTGCGACGCTCACAGCCCCGAGTGAGACTCCTGCAGCTGTAGCCACCCCTAACAATCCCCCCACGCTGCCCCGGGCCCCTAGAATAGAGCATGCTGGGAGAATGGCTCTCAGGGCAACTGATGATGTTACAGCAGCGGCCACAGCCACCCTCCCTGCCCCCTCTGGCCCCAGCCCGACCATAGCCACTGTTCCCAGGCCAGCTCCCAGCAGCCCTGCAGACAGGAACCCCACCCAGAGGACCGACTCCAGCATCAAAACCACCTTTGCCTCTGCACCTCCTTGTCCTCCTTCACCTGAACCTAAACCTATTGGAAATCCCAGCATTGCCACCACAATAGAGTAGAGCAGCATCCTCTCCAACAGGCGGCCGCTGTTGTTAGCGTTGGGTCTTTGTGTCGCCCTCTCTGTCAGGACTTTCCGAAGGGCACAGAGGAAAGAAATGGTCAAACCCATGGTGAACAGCCCGGTTATGACGCCCATCTGTCCGTACATGACGCTAAGGTAGAAAGTGGTGAAGATGATTAACAGAGCTGTGGTCATCTCGTTGATATTGGAGTATGAATACACTACAAGGACCATAATGCATTGGGCTGTGATGGAGACCCATGCTGGAATGACGCCCCCAAACGTTCCAGTTGCGACAGCACCCACTACGATAGAGGCTCCTGCTGCGGCCTCCGCTAGCCACGACCGCCTGTCTTGAACCCTGGTCAGCAGCTTCATCACCACGGCAGCGAGGAGGAAGCCGCTTCCTAGGGAAATGAGCGCTGAGGTGAATAGGAGGCATGCCGTCACCACCCCGACTCCTGTGGAGCCCACTCGCTCAGCAGCTAGGGCTGCAGCGGCCAGCAGCGGGCCGTCTTCAGTCAGCGTGGGCTTAACTGCAACTAATACAGCTTCTCCAAAGGCAAATGCTGCTGCTGCACTTCCTAGGATCCCCTTCACCACACCAAAAACACCTTGGAGGGGGAGAGATAAGGAAAAAGAGAGGATTATAGTCTAGTATATTCTAGTAGTCATAGATCTATTTTGCAGTTCCCCATAACTGCTCTTGTCACTTTAAGAGGAAAGTGAAACTACTTCCATGCACGCTCCATGCTGAAACCTAAAACCAGGAAGTCTATATGAACCGAAAAGATCAACAAACATTTCAACAGAGCGTCAGTTAATTGCCATGAAAAACTGATTCTTTGCAAGTATAATTGCTACTTTTGACATCTCTAATCACTGATTAATTTTACACCAACTCCATGACATGCTGAAACCTGCAGAGCTTGTTGAGATTCCACTATGTTCTCTTTCAGTGTATCAAATAATAGCAGCTGCATGAAAACATGAAAATCAGACAGTTATGTTAAACATCACAAATTTATGTTTCCCTGTGTCCATGTTTTAGGTGTATTTCTGATGGGATCTTACCCAGGTTTGTCTCTGCCATTGCCTCTTGTGGCTTCCTCACTCCTCAGTCTTAAGCTCCTCCTTTCCCTGTGTGATGTCACATTTAACCCATGCGTGTCAGTAAAGACTCATGAGGGTATCAGTGTTACAGCCTAGGTCTTTATTCTGTAAAGTATGTAAGTAACACTGTAAGTTCTATTCATATTACTTTACAGAATAAACACACCCAGTAGGAGGTACAGTACATTGCTGGGACTAGGTAAAGTTAAGGGGTTTCTAGCATTGCAAATGGGGTAAACCCTATTCACATTATAACCCAAATTTAGTTTTGATCTCAAGAACACAGAACAAAGAGCAGTCTCAAATCATATGTTCACTGAGTTATGATGTTATAGACTTGTATATGAGCTGTAAGGACTGCACAGATGATGCATTTTTGAGTCTATTTGGTTTCACTTTCATTCATATTGGTGAATGAATCGGTGGAGGGAATGTGTAGTGTATCCATAAATATTTAGTAAAAAACTGTATTAATGTTACAATGCATTTTATAAGCCATACCAAGTGTGATAGTTAGTTATAAAATAGGGTTTACCCCGTTTGCAATGCTAGAAACCCCTTGACTTTACCTAGTCCTAGCAATGTACTGTACTGTACCTCCTACTGGGTGTGTTTATTTGTAGTTACGCTATGCATTTGCTCTGCTCTGCCAGTCACTTTATGTCGGTGGCCTTATCTGATCCACTAGAAACCACAGAGCTGCCATGGACTGCTCTACACATCAAGGTAAGTAAAAAGTGTAATTTTCTGCTATTACTTTTACAATATAGAGCTGTGATAATTCTGTAGTACATTTTGGATAGATACTATACACATATCACAGTAAAACATACAATAGACTATAAGTCCCTATAGGAATATTGTAGGGATATTATAGTGATACCAAAGAAGATTATTAATATCATAAGGTCACTATAAACTTACTGAGTAACGCAGACACACCAGGTATTTACTTTTTGTATTATTGGGTTTACTTAGTAAAGTTTCCAGTGTTTTCTGTAAATACCACATTGTCTTTAAATATTATAACAACAGTGTTTTGTCAGTTGGTGTAACACAGAGCAACAGCAGACAAGGGAAATTCCTGAACAGAATAGCAAAACCAAAATAGTGAGCAAAACAGGTTAGACTGGCTGCTTTTCATGTGTTGACTGTCTTGATTTCCAAGAAGACTCTAGCTTACCCAGTCAAACTTCTTTCACTTGGATAACCTTTGTTTTTTTCTTTTACATTTACAGGAATACAGAACACTGTACTGATATCTTTGCTGAGTGGTTTTGCCTTTGGAAGTGCTGCAGTTACGGCTCATGAGGCTTCATCCATCTTGACTGCAGATGGTCTCCATCCAGCGGTGCTCAAGGTTGCCGGTGTTATTGGCACAGCTGGCACAGCAGCAATACTCCTTTCTTTGGAAACTGGTGTAGCTACTTTGACCACATCAGCAGGCCTGGTTATGGGTGCTTTATCCACCGCATCTGGACCTATGATGACACTTGGTGCCATCGGAGCTGGACTTTTGATAGGAGCAGGACTACAAACAGCATTGTCATTCGGTGTGTCTGGGCTCTTGGTAACAGTTACTGCCTTGTTGCTTGTCGGCTACTTAATCATGTCGTCCCAGAACCAGAGACTGACTGTGGGACAATGGGTGAACATTGATTCTTCACAGTTTATGGTAATGCTGGGCGTGGAATTTACCGGAAACCTTGTGGGTGTGGTCTTTGGAATGGCGGAAGGAGCACACCTTGAAAAGTCAAAGGGAGGAGCTTTGGTGTGCCTAGCAGGTCTCAGAGTGATGCTTATGATATTATATATATTCCTGATCTTGCTACGTGTTGTAATGTTCAAAAACCTATGGACTGCACTTGGATATGTGACATACTACACTGCCCTTAATTTCCTGTCCTGGGTGTTTCCTATGCTTGCAGTGCTGGGAGGGTTTGTGGCTGGTTTTGGGGCTGCGTCACAAGCTGAACCTGAATCAGAAGCAGAGGTGGCGCTGATGCTGAAGTCTGTCCTGTGGGTGGGGGTCCTGTCTGCGGGGCTGCTGGGAGCTGCTGTGGGGACAGTGGCTGCGGTTGGTTTGGGGCCTGAAGTGGCTGGGAGGGTTGCAGCGGGGGCTGCTGTGACATCATCAGTTGCCCTGAGACTCATTCTCCCAGCATGCCATGTGATAGGGGTGGTTGGCTGTGTGGGGGGTCTGTTGGGGGGCGCTGTGGTGGCAGGGGTTTCTGTGGTAATGGCAAGCCGTTCTTCGTCATATGCGATTATATGGTGTAGTCTTGGGGCACTTTTGGGATCGGGTGGCTTTGTCTCACTGGGGAAGATGAGCACTTTTACAATTCTGATTCTTGCAGGAGGAGTGACATGTTTCCCATCCTGGGAGGCGGCAGCTAGACTCGTATTTGATCTTCTCCTTTTGCCCGCATACTTGGAGACATCAGTAGAGGGTGCTGTACTAGGTGCTTTGCTGCTAGGTATAACAACTGTAGGCTCAGCGCTGCTCGGAGGGGCAGCGCTATGGACGGCTGCTCTGGGGAAAGTGGGGACACTGGGGGTGCTGGGTGCTGCTGTGGTTTCACTGGTAGTCAGTGGCCTGGAAAGACTGAGAACACTAGAGAAACCAATGACATTTACAGAAATAGCTGGAAGTCTTACAGTCACATTTGCCATGCTGTCTGGAATAGATCTTGCATACTTTTTATTTTATTAGGTTCTCAATTCACTACACCACAGTGGTCACTTCTCTGCCCAGAGTCCACATGATTGGACAACAGACATACTGTACATGTGTGACAATCTAAGAATGACTATAAAATAGACAAAAAAAATAAATATATAAATAAATTATCATTTCATCTGGTTTGTGCTTTGCCTGGCAGCCACAGTGAATTGGTCCTCTGCTTCTGTATTACACGTGTGTTAAAAATCCATGTTACATGTAAACTATGCATTTTTCCCATCAGACGGGAAGGGATTTAATATCAGGAACACGATGCCTGTTGGCTTTTATCCCCAGTTTCTGAGCTCTTACCAAGACATTTTCTATAGAATGTTGAACGATTAATATATGTACTGATCATCTCCCGTATCATTTACGGTACACAGCTATGTCTTGCACTGTGTATGAGATCGTGTGGACCTTGTACCATGTATTTCAGCATGAACTGTTCAATCATTCACATTTATTGTACTTGACAAAGTGAGTGTGACTGTGACAAGCTAGAGTTGGAAGAAAACACATTACATGAACAACAAAGACGCAAAACAAAAAAGCAAACAAAACAAACACTACATCAAAGAAACGTTTTTAGAGTTTGAGAATAAATGAATTGAAAAATGTGTATTGCATTTGATTATGCTGTAGTTTACCTGGTAACGCTTTATTTTCTGGGTTTCCTAATCATTTCCTAGAATGGCACTATTAATTTCTTAGAACGTTTTCTGGAAAGAACCATGACATTATGTACTATTTATAGGGAAAATAGAGGAAGAGTTCAGAGGTGGAGTTGGTGAGTACCAGAGCCATAGAGATCATAGCTATCTCTCTATGGCTCTGGTGAGTACCAAGAAATAACTATTAAATTATGTAGTAATGTAAGGAAGTAAGGAAGCTGAACAGGCAACGGCAGCTTATGTCTGTCTTCCTGTAAGATTATAAATTAAAGATAAATAATTCTACATATCCCAAAAAGAACTTATACAACTTACTAATTAACTTGGACCTAACTTGGAAATTGTGGACCCGTGGCAATTAAACAAGGCACTAATAGTTCTCATGCAGTAATCTTAGTTGCTCAATACTCTTCCAGCACAGCACCCCCTTCTGGATATATTGCTATTTTTTGCAGTGATGCTTTTCCACAAAAGTACAGTGGGCAAGTCAAAATGCAATACTGCTGAAAGTTATATTTTGTGTTGGGGAAAGTATCTGGAAGGTATTTTTATGTTAGGATGGGAGCATACTGAAGAGTTTTAGGTTTGTGTATCATTGCTCAGACAATGTGAGATTTAATTTGTGTTGAAATGAAGAATTATTGTTTGTTTGCAATAAAAAGTCACAATAATTCACTACCAAAAAATCAAGAGAGTAAAATTACTTGATCTAATGGTTTCACTTTGCTCCAATCACATGTTGTCCAACAGCAGACAGTTGTGGGAATCTAAATGCATTGTGGTTGGCAATGCATCACTTATGTCTTTTTTATTTAGAGGAACACGGGGGACCACAGTTGCAGAAGTTGGAATTTTCCTTGGAGTTAGCTGTTTAGAAAGCCACAATATTTGCTCGCAATGGTGGCAATTGGTATGATAGGCTACATTGTTTTGAAGGTTTTCATTTAATAAAATGAAAACATTAAATGCAACTTTGAATCTATATTCAATATGTATAATCTATATTTACTGCACATCCTCACCAGTTACATCTTGGTTATATTTAATGCCCTTCATGGTCTCTAAATCCGCCCTGAATTACGTGGCATCAAGATTATCCTGATTTTGGCATAATTTTGAAAAATGCAGAAACAACATTCAAGCTTGATTAAAGGTTTGAATGGATTACCTGACCCAAATCCAAATCTGAATGATCACAATCTCATTTAGGCCAAGGACCCACGGTGGCAGGACTTTGACAGATGTCATGTGTCTGTAAGGAGGGGTTATGGCTGCAGGTTGTCGCTGGTTGTCATGTCTTTATATGCTAATTTTATTTGTCTGTGGGATGTTTTAGAGGCTCTTTAAGGGTCATTTTATCATACCAAGACATCTGCGGCCTACAGAAAAGGTCAATTGAGACCATTACAGCTTTGTCATACAGATTTGATTGATTGGGTTATTTAAACATTAGTCAGGTGACCGACATCAGTAAACTAGACTAGATGACAGATTTTTTCTAGCATCTTTTTGGTTTCCCCTCCAGCTCAGGACCTTATGAGTCTTCAGCACACCTGCCCCTTTGCTTTGAGGCATGGACTGGGAAAAGTTAGTAGGCTACAGGAAAGGCGCCTGTCTTCTTGTGATTATAGCCTACACAAAAGTACAGTTTAATAACGATCAGTAGGCTAAATCATGGGCTATCAAACACTGTTTCATTGACAATAAGTGATGGAATATTTTTTTCTCATCCAACTAACAAAGACATAGACTACATGCATGCATACATGCAATACATAAACGAGTGTATTAGGCTACACTTTGGAAAGATTTTAAATGTGGATATGTTAACAACGTAGCCTATATTTGAAAATAAATCTTTTGTCTCTTTTTGAAAGACCATGATGAAAACCGCGTATCATTCGTCGCCATTTATGCACGTAACAGAAAATTCAGCGGAATGATTGGGGAAACGAAACTATGAAGCAAATGACATGTGTGAAAAACTAATGTAACGGGGCTTTCCCCCTCCCGCTTCCTGCTTCGTACGGTCAGCTGACAGCGATCCGCCATGTCATGTGATTTTCGCTTCCTCATGCACACGGATCGCTCAGTTTACGTTTATAGAACCTCCTTGGTTTAGAGCCGGGTTCAAGAGGAGTTTACTACATCGTTTTAAAGGCAGTGTGGAGTTTGGAGAAGAGCCGGTTCGTGGACTTAAAGAGCCGTAAGGAGCCCGTCTTCCTTCGTCTTCCCTTTTCTTCCTTCCTCCTTCCAGCTTCCAGATACTGTCTGAGAGCCTAGCAGTGAACTTCAGTGAGTATTCAAGTTTGTTGTTTTGTTAATAATTCCGTATCTCATTTTATGTCAGTAACCAGTAGGGATTGATTGCCACTTTATACTCTTCGTTATTGTAGGATGTTAGATAGAACCGGCCTTTTTTGCCACTTGATTATTGAATGAAATTCTTGCCATCCCCATACATGAAAAGCTACATTTCAGTGGTAGGCAAGTCACTGTTGAAATACATATCTTAAGGCTTAAATCACAGGTTTGGAGAAGCTAGTTAATATTGTGCTTTTGGCAACTCTGCATGGTAATTTCCACAAATATTGTATCTGTCGGGTTGTAAGAACTGTAGGTTCTTTGTTCCAACTGTTCCAACTTGGTTTTGTTTGTGGTTTGTGGTTTTTAGTCAGCTGACAGTTTTAGTTGGCATAAGTCACCTGGCAGGTTGGTGCTGCTTTCAGCCCAGTCACACCCAGTCAGGTGAGACTTGTGTGTGTGTGTGTGTGTGTGTGTGTGTGTGTGTGTGTGTGTGTGAGCAATGAGCACACACTTGCATGTAGAGCTGCAACGATTATCGATTAGTTATCAACTATTAAATTAATCGCCAACTATTTTGATAATCGATTAATCGGCTTGAGTATTTTTTTTTAAAGAAAAATAAGTGAAAATTCTCTGATTCCAGCTTCTTAAATGTGAATATTTTCTGGTTTCTTTACTCCTCTATGACAGTAAACTGAATATCTTTGGGTTGTGGACAAAACAAGACATTTGAGGACGTCATCTTGGGCTTTGGGAAACACTGATTGACATTTTTCACCATTTTCTGACATTTTATAGACCAAACAACTAATCGATTAATCGAGAAAATAATCGACCCATTAATCGACAATTAAAATAATTGTTAGTTGCAGCCCTACTTGCATGTATTACTGAGAATCCATAAATATTTACAGTACTGTTGTTGTCTTGGCTGTAACAACAAACAGGTGTAGTGGAGATGTGTGGGTATGGATCCACAACAAGGAAACAAGAGACTAATAGGTAATGCATAGGTAAGAGACTAAGAGGTAATGCAGGATACAGAAATCACTACTGACCCGTGCACAGGAACAGTAAAGTCTTCATTAACCAGATATGTTTTAACAGCTCAGATTGTCTATCAGCTGGTATCTCAGGCACAGATGGAGGACAGCTAACTGAGGGACGGGGCTGGACAGAAACTCTGCTGTGCCCAGTGTGCCAAACAAATCACCTGATGCTCGATGTGTGACGGACTGCATTCCCATCCATGCTGCACACCTGCTGTGTTTCTTTTGCAGGAATGCGCTTGGCAGTGGTTGTTTGTGCACTGGCGCTCTCTGCGGCCACCTTTGCCCTCGACAACGGGCTGATGAGGACCCCTCCCATGGGCTGGTTGGCATGGGAACGATTCCGCTGTGACATTGACTGTGAACATGACCCCAAGAACTGCATCAGGCAAGGCAAAATAATATGAATATTATACACGGTAATCCGCTATGAACCCTTTCTTTAAATACACTCTTACCTTAACAGTTTGCATTTGACAGTGGTCAACAGATGAAGAGCTCCTATTACCTTGGTTCTAAAGTCCCTCGGCTGTATTAACATTTACATTTCCTTACCCAATCCTTTTTTGTGAAGGGAGAATAATGCTGCAGGGGAAAAAAGAAGGAAGGCGCTCTACAGGCAAAAATTGAAATGTGAAAATAGTTTGGTGTGCTACTCGCTGATGAAGGCCATAGCATAGCCAAAACATGTTGTATAAACATGGAGTATATTGTTTTGAACTAGCTATACAATAAAGGCTTTTTAAATGCCTAAAGAGTGCCATGGAACTCCTGCTTTTTTCATTAAGCAACAACCCCAAACCAAAGAGCACCAATTCAACAAAAACCTCCACACCCCAAAACCCAGTAGAATCACTCTCTATCCTCTCCTCTTTGAACGCTACAGTGGCTTTGCCTGTTTATCTGATAAGTCCATACACCTAAATATCCCTTAACCAAATGCGTTGGCACTTTATTCCCTTCTTTCATGACTCATTGCTCTGTTTCCCCAGTGAGAATCTGTTCATCGACATGGCAGACAGACTGTCGGAGGACGGCTGGAGGGAGCTCGGCTATGTCTACGTCAACATAGACGACTGCTGGTCCTCCATGGACAGAGACAAGCAGGGACGACTGCAGGCTGACCCTAAGAGGTATTCACTGTTTGCTTGAGACAGACACACACACAGAAGCCCTCTTGCCTTACTACAAACACTAACCTCTTACTTCTAAGCCCATAAGTCAATAAAACCATTAAGCAAGGTGATCCCAATATGATAGTCATGCAGTCATATGACTAACAAAGAATAAAGTCAGTAGCTTCAGCATAATTCAGTGTGCAGTGTCACTGTATTGACCTTTATGGGTACAACATGTCAGCAACATCAGCACAATGACAACAAAGAGATATACAGTAGATAAGATAGAGATGGAAGAGATTGATTGGCCGATAAGACAGCTAGGTCTAGAATGGACTAAAAATCTGCAAAAATTCTGTAAAATATTCCAAAACAGCAGCACTTATGTATTGTTGTAAAATTATCGAATACATTGTGAAAGGAATGGAGTATCTTTTCTACATTCATGATTATTGTACTTACTAAACTGCTTGTACACTTGGATATAGCATGTACATAAGTCTCGAACCGCTGTACCTCAGGTTCCCAGGAGGCATTCCCAAGCTGTCGCACTACCTGCACGACCGGGGCCTGAAGCTGGGTATCTACGGGGACATGGGCACACACACCTGTGGGGGCTATCCCGGCACCACGCTGGACAAGATTGAGTTAGACGCCCAGACCTTCGCCGACTGGGAAGTGGACATGTTCAAGTTTGACGGCTGTTACTCTAATGCCACAGAGCAAGAGCAGGGTGAGAGAGGGAGGACTGAACTTGGCATATGGAGGTGAAATAAGTTTTGGGAAGAACTATTGTTCAGCTCTTGTTTGACTCGACTGTTCCTCTCTTGGATAGGCTACCCTCGCATGTCCAAGGCTCTAAATGCTACGGGCCGTCCCATTGGCTACTCCTGCAGCTGGCCCGCCTACCAGGGTGGACTGCCACCCAAGGTGATACAAACAGGGTGTCTGCATGTCCTGAAAAAGACTTAAATGTCTTTATTTTATTGAACTGAAACATAAGGCCTTAAAAGGTGCTTACAGTTGCATATATAATTCTCATTACATGTATCTGTGTCTCAAATTCAGTTTTAGAGATCTTAAAATGTTGTAGTTTCTTTATGCGCTGTTTTTTCCCCAGTGGAAAAATTTCAATAGTTTTAATTTTCTTTTTTTTAATATCTAATTCTAACTGCCAGTAAAAAGGTCGTAAAAAGTCTTAAATGTTAAATCTCTCTGATTTGTGTTTTCAGGTAAACTACACCCAGCTGGGCGAGATCTGCAACCTGTGGCGTAATTACGGTGACATCCAGGACTCTTGGGACAGCATTATGAACATTGCTGATTGGTTCTTTGAAAACCAGGATGTGCTGGTACCTGCAGCTGGACCTGGAAGATGGAACGACCCAGATATGGTCTGTCCGACTGACTTTATCTGTCTCTGTCCACACATTTACTCCATTATTTTGCTTGATCATACCTTGTTTTTCTTTTGCTTGATCTTACCTTGATCATTTACCGGCCCTTGACCCCATGTTGAGAACCGCTGTAATGGAAAATACAAACACATCTGTTTTTTTCATCTCTTTCTTATCTGTTGTGCTGTGTCTGTTTCTGTGTTATCATTTAAAACAACATCACAGCTATGAAATGAAAACAATCACAAACTCGTCTTATGTGTGACTTTGACCTAAACAGCTGGTTATTGGGGACTTTGGCCTGAGCATGGACCAGTCCCGTGCTCAGATGGCTCTGTGGGCGATCATGGCTGCTCCTCTCTTCATGTCCAACGACCTGCGCACCATCAGCAGTGGGGCCCGCGCCATCCTGCAGAACAAAATGGCCATCAGCATCAACCAGGATCCCATGGGCGTTCAGGGACGCCGCATTGTAAAGGTGACAAATTCTAGAATTCTAGTGACACATTCGCAGAGAAAGTGTTCAAAATTGGGAACTGAAACAAACCGAAATCGACCATGGAGAGTTTGACTTTAGTGTGATCTTCCCTATTTTGTTCATTTGTGTGTGTCTTCTTTTTCTCTGCTTCATTATTCACATTCTCTCGGCCATTTCTCTCCAGGAGAAGAGCGGCATCGAGGTGTTCTGGCGCCCCCTGTCAAAGAATGCCAGTGCCTTGGTCTTCTTCAGCCGCCGTAATGACATGCCCTACCGCTACCAGACCTCCCTCAGCAAACTCAACTACACCACCGGCAGCTACAAGGTCAGTCTGGGATGAATGTTATCTGGCCTCCGTGTCAGTTGGCTGCCGGCGTTGATGAATGAAGTACGCCAACTGCAGTTTGTGATTCTTGACTCAAAGTTAAGTTCTCTCACTTTTTCTCTGTTATTCTCTCTCTCAGATCTATGATGTCTTCACTGAGAAGACCACAGCGCTGAAAGACTCCACTGACTTTGTGGTGTCGGTCAACCCCACGGGTGTGGTCATGTGGTACGTCTCTGCGCCCGCCAAACTGAGCCTCCGCCAGTTCTACGCTGGCGGCAAGCTCCGAGGACCTGCCGACTATCGCCACGACAACGCCATCCCACCCAGCTTCCTCTAACCGCTCGCCGATTGAACTGTCACCCAATCATGACATCACCGTTTCTGCGTCAGTGCCACGACTCCTGATGAAGTGATTAACTGACCAAATTCCATGCATTTATTGCCAGGTGCTTGATTACCTCAGACAAGAGAAACATTGGACTTGCTTTTCAAGAATTGAGAACCAATATATGAAGCATTTATGAATAGCATCAAGAAAGGATATTTAATGCTTGCCACTATCTATCCCAAGTAATGAAGATATCATAAACTCAGGGACAGCCAT
Organism: Centroberyx affinis; assembly: GCF_046629955.1. Classification (NCBI taxonomy): domain Eukaryota; kingdom Metazoa; phylum Chordata; class Actinopteri; order Beryciformes; family Berycidae; genus Centroberyx; species Centroberyx affinis. Next base: position 8,481 of record NW_027281042.1, on the reverse strand, counting down.
TTTGTGTCTGAAATGCCCCTCTCTCGCTTTGATCTTCTTCTCAAATTCTGCACTTGCATAGTGATACACATAGATCAAGTGAATGGGTCCAAAGCAAAGCACACTTCATACCTTTGTGAGAAAGGCAGAAATTTGACACATGTATGTCTATACTTTTCAAACCATTAGAGTTGATGACTGAGTTTACGGTCTTGATCAGGATTGCCAAAACTGAATCACTGATCATAGATCAGCACTGCTACTCTCAGATGTTTCCTACAGAAGGACTATAGTGAGTGAAACATGCTGAGATTAAATCAAACACAGATTTCTGAATGATGTTTGCATTTCTGATTAGTTTTATTTGGAGGGATAATTGTTTTATTCTGTTAAGATGAGGATGTTTTTTCACTTTTAGGGACAATTGTTTTGGATGTACTGGTAAGTGTGTTAAAGAAATGAATGATTTTTTATAAGAAATGATTCTGTGAATTATATTTTTCCTCTTCATTGAATTAAAGAGCAAGTTTCACTATTCAACCAGGCAATAGCCACGTTTGTATTTCAGTATGGTTGAAATCGTCAAACGACTATGCAGTGCACTGCTCAGTATACAGTCAATCAAGGCTGTTATCACTGTAATCTAAGAATTCCCCGTATAATTTGGATCAACACTCATCAGAGGTGCTGGTCCAGGATCACTTTTGTCTTTGAGACCTTTATGAATGAGCATGGTATGTGCACCAGCTGTGTGATTCTAGATCAGTCCCGCTGCCATTGTGTAGGGTTAGAGTGTAACACTCACTGTCTAGGATGATGATGATGATGATGAAGATTGCAATAAGGCCTATTATTAATGATTATGTGCTACATCAGTACTTCTGACAAATACATGTTTTACTACGGAGGCCTTGACCCAAAAACCTGGCAGGAACGGCACAATAACACTGAAGGATCCTGTTGAGGCTACCTCACAGTTTAGACTCATTGTCAGCACAAACATATTAATATAGTAGTACAAAATGTAATTAAAGGACCTTATAAATAGCTTGAAAATTGACCAGCCCTTATGAAGTAATAATTGTAATGTCATGTTATGTTATTACATTATCCAGCAATTTATTGTATTATCAGGTTTTATTACATTTTTACCCATTCAGAACAGCATTTTATTACATTTCGACAAGTTACATTATCCAGCAGTTACTACATTATCAGGTGCTACATGCATCAATGTTCAGTTCTTAGAAACACACACTGTTATGAACTGTTACAAGGTTTTGTTTTCACTTGCACTTCCCTATTGCATACAGAAGACCAACTGTCAAATCTTTTCTACTTGGTTTTAAGTTTTTGATGTGCACTGTACACCTTTGAATCAACACAACACATGATCACCAATATCAGTTACCAGTCATGTCACTCACAAAAATGATAGGTGCATCTTTGCTTTGTCGTTTTTCTGTGGGAATTACAATGCAGAGCCTTATTTTTCACTTCTCACATTTACTCTGTGTGCTACATTTTGTTTCTTGAAAAATAGGCAAAGCATCAGCAGCAACTTACCACAGCCATTCAAACGATGATCATTTTTTGCATACGTATTCATGAAAAACAACAGTGTCAGACATCAGTGGAAAATGGTTATTTAGAGAAAATGAAAGCAGATCTATAGTTGTGAGGGCGACCTCAGCAGCATGACCACATTGACACTTCCATGTTGAGCCAATAGAGGTCAGTGGTGCCTCAGGCTTCAGGCTGTAGGCCTTGTCTGACAACGATGGCCTTTCAGTCAAATCTGCTGCCAAAACTCTGATGCACCTGCTAAACAGCACAAGGACAGTCAGTCCATTCTGCTCTCTCCTTTATCTCTCTGTTTTTCTTTTCTCTGACATCTCTCCCTTTCTCTCTCACACACAGACAACAATGCATACACTCCATCTATGCTTCATCCTTCATTCCTCTCCTCTGCCTCATCCATCACCTGCTAATTCCTTGTCTTCACTCTGTCCTTCATTCTGCCTCCTCATCTCCGTTCCTCCCTTTCCTCCTCTTCCTCCTCCTCCTTTTCTCCTTCTGTTGAATGCTGTGGATATATTGCCTCTGACCTTGGCTTTACAGCACCTTGTTTACACACACTCTCAAGATACTGTAGATAGCAGAATTTGGACTAGTCACATGAGTGTGTGCATAAGCATACATGCTACTGTATGTGCGTATGTATGACATGTGTAAACTCGCTCTGAGTAACTGTGGAGTTTGGACTCTCCCCACACACGCTGGCACTCCCAGAGTGCAACAGCTCTGTAAATCAAAGCGCATCATGTTGCTATCCATGAGTTGGCCAATGCATTATTTTGACTGGGCTTGCCATGACTGGTTTTCCAGACTGTGCAGATTAAGACACAATATATACTACTGTATCTAGAGGCTATGCACGCACATACACACACACACACACACACACACACACACACGCATGCACACACATACACACACTATCCATTGTAGGTCATCTCAGGCCAGATCCACTGTGTGTGTGTGTGTATGTGTGTGTGTGGGAAATGGGATCTTTGCCTTCCTTTCTTTCCCTTTCACCCGTCTCAGATATCCGTTGGCTGGCCGAATACGACACATCTCTCATTGTCAAGGTCCCCGCCATTTGGGAACGTGAAGGGGGAGAGAAGTGAGGGAGTTTATGATAGAAAGAGTGAGAGAGAGAGAGAGAGATTAGTGCAAGAAGTATTGAGCAAAGGAGCGGGGGGGAGGGGGAGGGGGGGTGGTGTTGTCAAAAGTGTATTAGAAGGTCCAAATGAGCCAGGGAGGGGGGAGAGGGAGGGAGAGATGAGAGAGAGTGAGAGGGAGGGAACGCGTGAGGGAGGGGGCGGGAAGAGGAGCGCGAGCAAGTGCGTTCCTGCCGATGCTCACGTAGGCCCACAGCTGCAGAGACGCAGTTGCCACTCTCGTCCTTGTGCCCCCCCCCCCCCCCCCCCAACAACAACGCCCCTGAATCTGTTGACCCCCCCCCAACCCAACACACACACATACACTGTTGTCACGCTGCTAGTCACGCTGTCTGCCTCGCGCCTCTCGTCCCTAAAATTCATCACAGAGGGAGGGGGGTCGGCCACACGTGGCTGTGTTGGTGGGGGGGTGGGGGGTGGGGGGGGTGGTGGTGGTGGGGGTGGGGGGGTGGGGGGGGGGCAGTGGATATAGGTCAGTATATATGAGATGGTCTCAAAGGAGGCCATACACACACACACTCAAAATCCTTAAGGTGCTGCCATATAAAAAATGTTTGAGCTGTGCCTCTTTTGTGTCTGCCTGTATCTGTCTCAGTGCAAATATTTACATTCCAGTGTGTGTATTGTTATGAGGACTGTAGGTTTGGAAAGCACCATAATGAACACATGAGCACTATATGTATGTATGCTTGTACATAATGTTTAGGTCTTGCATGCTGAGACATCTCAACCTCAGGGTCTGCCAGCACGTGAGTAGCACATATTATTAACACATACACACACAGGTACTTGTGACTGTGCTCTTCAGCTGCTACCGGTGACATCATCACTCTCGGCCCTCTGGTGCTGCCTGCCTGCATAGCCAGTTGCTGACTGATGACATGTTACCATCCCACCCGTCTACACTGAGGCAGGGAAGATTATTATTTTGGCAGCATTAGTTGTTGACTATAAACTCGTGCCTCTGAATTCACCATATTGTTATTGTCCCCTCTTTGACCCCAAAAGCAACCTGTGCAAGTTTGGTCAAATACACAAAAGCCTCACGTAGTTTCATTCCCCTTTGTCACCAATGATACAAAGGAAACATTGGACAGGTGAAAGCAACATTTGAGAGGTAAGCTGCCCTATTGCTTTAACCAATTACTCCATTTTGAAGTAAATTCAGGCGAGGCAGAAGACATAGACCTTCCTACTTATACTTTTACTTACTGTTCTTAAAGCTGCATTACTTCACACTTTGGTGTCTTCAAATGGCAGCGAAATTTGAGCTTTAATGCCCAGAAATCATGTAACATGGCGTCAGTAAGCTGCACACAGCACGCTCATATTTACCGACCCATCCGGTCTATAATTGCTTCATACCAAAGGAAACCAAAGGGACTAGAGAGGAAAAAGATTTAACGTTGGTGGTTCCAGCTTTCTCTGGACGGAGCGCTGCTCACTGCTGTTTAGGAGAAAGTTTTGTATTTCACTCTAAGTTTTGATTTGTAATTTCCTGTGGGTGGAGAAGATTTCCCGCCAGTGTCCTGACTCAGAATTTCATTTGGGCAAAATGCTCTTCTCTACTGCAGCCCCACTGATTTAGGATGATAAGACAGGTGTATTTTTACATACAAATCTTGCCAAGAGCAGCTTTATCCTCCTACTTTTACCTCCGGTGCATTAGGCAGAGACCAGACACCATGGACTTGCCAAAGAGGCCTATGTTACACACTATCCTCAAGTCTCTTCTGTTGGACTCTGCGGGACCAAACAGCAAGGGACGGTGTGCTGCGGACGAATATGTTTTAACTGTTCTTTACTTTTAACCCACCAGGTCAAATTCCTGGCGCATGCTAATGTACTGTAACAATAATAAATTGGCTGTGAATCTGGTTTGGATTCTGACAAGACTTACACTGTAAACGTTTAGGTTGAGGTTGTTCTGTTCTGTTCTGTCCTATAGGCTTTTACAGCAGAAGATGTCCTGCTGGTTATGTGGAGACACTGTTATTTCAGCTGGAGTGAGAATGTGTGACTATATCTGTTATTGTATCAGCATGACATGTATGGCTGGGGAGTTGGGGAATTGTACGTGTGTGCACAATGGAAGAAATATGTATATATGTTTTATGACTGCAGGTGTAAAGGGTTACACATACTGATTCATATCTGTGTTTCATCACCGATTAAAACTTACATGGCGTCAGTGCAAAAGATTTTTGTGATCAGTTCATGCCTCCATGCCACTCCACTAGTTGCTTACAGGAGCTTTTTAATGTCTATAATTATATAACCTTTTAACTTCATGTAAGGTGATTCCATGATCAAATTCCACTGCTATGTGATTTTTATGAATGAGTGTCTGGTTTTGTCCACCAGTGGCTGCTGTTGACTCAGTGAAACAGATGCGCCTGGTAACTGTTTCCACGACGCTGTGTTGCCGGGGCTGTGTACGAGGCGAGCTGCACGTTGCCGAGGCGTTGGGTTCGCATGGCGACGGGCCAGGCTGTCAGCTGCCTTCTTACTGGCAGGCTGTGTGGGTCAAAGTCAGAGACGGCAGCCAATACTGCACTCTCTCTTTCTCTCTCTTGCTCTTTCTCTCTCCTTCTCCCTCTCCCTCACACACACACACACAGACACAGACAGACACGCTTGTGCACACAGAACCCCCCCCCCCCACACACACACACACACTGTCATGATCTCATTCACTCCCTCTAACTCTGTATCTCTCTTTCTCCACTTTGCACACAGATTCGTAAACACACAATCGCTGAACGCCCGTGCTTTCTCGTTTTCCCTCCCTCTCTCCTTTTCATTTCGTTCTCTCTCTGTAAACATGTCCTGTACAGACAAATCCACCGCATCCTGGATCATACAATACAGTAAGACCACATTTACCTTCGTGCCAGTAAGCATAGCATGCAGCGTGATGTGTACTTGTGTGTGCACGCACAACCGCCCACGTTTCCGTGTGAGCGTGTATACATGCTTGTGTTGTGTGTGTACATGTGTTTGTACATCTGTGAGAGAGTGTGTGTGGTCATACCATTCCCTCACCGTCGTGCTCTGTTCACTGTAGCCAGTCTCTTCGGCCCAGTCTGAGGTTTCTGAGTCAAATCCTGAAGCCTTTCTGGGCAGCAGAACAAAACCCCATCTTCCTTTTCACTGGCTGGAGCAGAACACAGCCAACACAGCAGAAGGATTTGGCCTGAATCAACTTCAAGGAGAATGGTTGGAAAGAGCTGGAAAGAGCAGGTGGAGTCCTTTGGCAAGGGTGTTTGCGTGCGTGCATGTGTGTGTGCGTGCATATGTGTGTGTGTGTGTGTGTGTGTGTGTGTGTGTGTGTGTGTGTGTGTTCATGCATATGTGCGTGCATGTGGAGAGGGTTATACTATTCGAACCTTGTCAGATATCCAGCAGATTTTGATCTGCATTCTTACAGCAACAATTTGTTAGGTAACATGATGCCATGTAAACTGCTGCTGATTACGCATCTATTTTTGGGCAAAGCCTCATAATGATACACAGCATGATGCTGTAGAAAGTGGACTCACAAGATTAGTTTGCAAAAAGGACAGAGTCATGCGTGTGGCCGGCCAATAAAAATAGAGATGTGGTCGGTCAACAATGCTTCCCATAACCTTCAGTCTGGTCTGTGAATATCCATGTGCATGAATCGCTGTGTGTGTGCCTTTCTATTTCTGTCTGCGTCTATCAGCATTTTAGAGTTTCTCTTTTTTTATATGAGTGAATTCTTGTGCTTACCACCATTCTTGCCTGTCACACTGTGTCTCTCTGTGTGTCAGTCTGTCACTGAAAGTACTTTTGCCTGTCTGTCTGTCCATCTGTCAATCGTAACTTTAACCCTATGAGTCACTCTGTCTGCACGTCTGTCTGCCTGCCTGTCTGTCAAGCACATTTGTGTGTGAGAAAAAAAGAGAGAGAGAGGGAGAGAGAAAGAGAGAGAGAGAGAGAGAGAGAGATTTTACTTAACTTAACATTAATGGATCCGTCAAGTTGATACCTGGTTTTTACTGACACATAGATGTTGACTTTATCACTCTGCCCCTGGCAATAGTTCCTACCTGCGTGCACCCCCCCCCCCCCCCCACACACACACACACGGACACACACAAAAAGAAAACGACTACTGTCAAACAAACATTATTTCTGTGCTATCTCTTTTCTGACATACCCTAACCTGTGTCTCGCCCTGTTGTCAGCCTGTCCGTCTCACTTTCTCTCCCTCTCTGTCTCTCTCTCTGTACTGTCTCTCTCTCTCTCTACTGTCTGTCTCTCTCTTTGTGTCACTCTCTCTGTATTTCTCTCATTGGCCTAGTTCTACCAAGGTGATTGTGTCTCCTTACGTAAAAAACACTGACTTTGATTCAGGTAGGTCAGTCAGAGCTTGGGAAGACCGTGCTGTCAGGCTCCCCCCCCCCCCCCCACACACACACACACCTCCCCTCCCTCCTCCATCCATGTCGTTGGCTGGAAAAGATCAAAAAGTGCATGTCAGCCTGACCTTCAGCCCAGCGCCCGCCTCCTACTGTGTATCTCAGCAGGCATAATGCGTCTAAATATTAACCCTGGGGACTGGGCACAGTTTAGTCTAATGGAGCTGGTCTGTGTGTGTGTATGTGTGTGTGCATATATACACGTGTACGTGTATGTGAGTCCATGTTAAGTTGTCCAGGTCACCTGTTATGTAAGTCTATATGAAGAGTTTGTCTGTGGTGTGCAATGTTTTAAACTGTAGTGGTAGGGGAGTGAAATATCATTCACTGGGATGTGTTATTATTTCATGTGTTGTATATCATACAACATCATGAAATTGGGTCAAGAGAGAGACAGAGAGAGGAAGACTGAGACTTAGTTCCCTGACATCCATAATCTCTTCCATAATCACTTAGTTACACTGTTGGTGAGAAACACAGTTCAGGGTGCAGAAGCACCTGTTGTACTGGCACAGCCTGACCAGAGTCCCTCTGGCACTGCTGCGTGTTGGGGCCTTGCTGCCATAGTGAGGTGCACCTGCGCCAGGGAGCCCACCTGCGTCAGGGAGCCCACCTGTGCAGCGGAGTCTAGATCCACAGCAGGGCCTGCCACCTGCAGCACAGGGCCTTCTTCAGTAACAAGAGTGTGGTTCGCAGCCTATTGGAGCCGACATGCGAGCAGCTGTTCTCTCAGCTCAATATGAGCACAGTTGAGGCTTTGTGTCTGGCAAAGAAAAGAGCTGCTTTTCAAAACTGTGACGTAAAAGTCCCCTGTTCTGTGTCACAGTGTCAGAGGAACTATTGGGTCAAGTTGTATATTATGTGTGAACGCTGTCACGTACTGCACTGTAAATGACTCATAAAAGCACCATGTCAACCAGCTACATGATCAGATTTGCTTTATCTTGCTGCTTCTCATTCTTGCTCATTCACTGCGGCTTGTCTGGATAAGTCGAAGCACACTGTTGAATAATTGGCAAGAGAGTAACACTTTATCAAGGCTGTGGTACACTCTGGTACGCTGATGATTCACTTACCTGGTCTGCAATCCTGGATCAAGAAAACAATATGTGGGCAAGATTTTAATGTCTTCTACTTTCCCTGTCTATGTAATTACTAAATAGACTTGAATGTTTCAATAAGATGATTTACTTTGGGTGAAATGTTGCTCATTTACACCTTGTCATTCTTTAAATATTTTTTATCAGTTGGAGTGTGTAAGAAATGCGTATCTTATCCACTGTTAACATACAGTATACTGTATATCAGCTGAC